>NW_027255067.1:0-48852 GCF_042242105.1 Pempheris klunzingeri
AATACTAATGGTATAAGCAATTCAAAAAGAGTGAAAATAAAGATATTGCATATAAAAAATCATTTTGGGGTTGATTTTACCCCAAATGCGTTAGGGGTTGTAATCAGTTCTAGTTAAAGTAATCAGAAATTTCCCAATTTCCAATTAATATTTATTTTGGGACGTATTAAGGTCATAAAATATGAAAATGAATTCCTCACTTCTTTAAATTTTATTGCACATACATAGGTATTTTTACCAAACACTCTTTTCTTATTTTTACCAACAAAGTCTACAGTTAAAATTAAGAGCTACTATTTTTTAATATTTAGAGTGTATCGTTACATTCTTCAAAAAAGTAAGACTTTAATATGGTCTCAATAAAATTTAAAAGCTCAGAATACTATTAATCAATTTTAATAGCTATCATAACTTCTGTTAAATGTTCCTTAATAACAAAAACAACATAAAATAATTATGCTGTCACTTCTTTTTAAGATCTGGATTTGTGGTCGATAACTATAATTTGAATAATTATGCATGAAAGAAGCATAATGAATCAAAAATTGTAATACGAATTATGGTAATATTTGCCAAAAATATTCTTTCATAAAACGCCATCGTCAGAGCATAATAATAATTATATATGAAGACACATCAATGTCATATGCTCAGTTGACACCATAATTCGTCTCCCGTATTCTTGTTTTTTTTAGAGACCCAAAGCCTAAAAAACCACTAAATATGGCAAACATTATGTTCAATATAAATAAATATTAGTACGAATTAAATATCTCCCAGATCACTATAGAAGAAGATATTAGCTAGCAAAGTATTTCTAAATAAACTACGTAACTAGCTAAAAACATTCTAAACAAACGTAAATTTTTTAAACATATCTACATTTAGATGATTAGAAATCGTTTTTTAATTATTACACACTTTAGTACGAGCAAAACAACTAATTTTATATTTTTAACGAATTCTTTTTTTAAAATTTTTGAAAAATCATATAAATATAACACATGGTTGTATGTTGTAATTTAAAAGGTCCTTTAATAATACATCACGAAAAAAAAAATTTAATGATGCCACTAAATATATGTCAATTAATTTAGAATTTCGCTAAATTATGGTATAGACCCTTTAGAATAATACATTACAAAAAAGTTGGAGAGATTATTGATTCTACTGTTCATAATTTTTCAAGAAAAATAAGAAGAATATGAGCCGGATATTGCATACCGACACCAAAAGTGTGTACAATTAATCAATTATACGATCTCAAACTTTTTTTTTGAAAATTAACACATGCGACTGGAAATGATAACCATAGGCTCCATCCAGACTACTTAACTTAGATTTTAATAAGTCAAACGTTTAGTAATATTACATATAAAATAACATCATTTCATAATTTTAGTAGCGGCGTATTACCTAATAAATGTAGTCGTTTTATTCACTAATTTAAATTCATAACAAAATATTATAATGATTCTGAGTTTCAAAGTCAAGAAATCGCTACATAGAAAGTTTTATAATAGGGAATATTCAAATCGTCTTGAAAGTAGCTAAATCATGCTTCAAAATAAGGTATTCTGATTTTTTGTTTTATCAAAAAATAATAATCAATATATATTGAAATTATAAGTGAGGTAGTTAAGTTTGTAGTTAACGATATTCATTATAAATATCTTAAAATGAGAATTATGTAATATTTTATCAGCTAAACTATCAATGTACTTTAAGTTATTAAAAATCGAGTTTATGATTCTCTGACTATAAACAAAAATTTGATAATGAATGATTCGGCTACTGTGGGCTTTTCAATAATTTCATTCTGAAATATTCCATATGTTATACATTCATCTAATAAGAATTATTTGTTTTGAAACAGATAACACAATAATGAATCCTGATAATTTTTAAGACAGATAAAACTATACAAAATATGATATTTTATCATTTAACATCAATAATAAAATCTATACGTAATTTGCCACGTATATCTATGAATTTTTAATTATTTAACAGTGCAATAAACTACATATAATATAAAGACAATAACATAACATGATTATCTCTAATTTATTTACATAATATATTGTTAAGAAAACTATGGGGTTTATTAATGAAATGTTTGACCAGTTAAGAAGCTTGATAAACTCATTATTTTATAGTACAAAATACTAAACAAGTGATATAGTATTTTGATACAAGAATTCAGATGATAGTTGGTACAAGTTAGAGTCCATCCCTCCAATAATAAAATTCTTAATTATAAAGTTTAACTTTATATAAAAAAAGAAAGTTACTAAGATACCCTGTCATTATAGCTGTCATTAACATCAACAAAAGAGGTAATAGAGGGTAATTCTGACTTGTATTTTTGTTCATTATGTCCCATTAAATTATATGATGCAAAGTAGCCATTGTCACCACATGCATAAATCTATAAAGATAAGAATTAATTTACACTGTGAATATTAAATTAAATTACGTTGGAGTTAACAAAATCAGTTAGATAAGTTGAATCATTAGGGTCTTCAAGGACTTCAACTAATGAATTAGTCTTTATGTGCCACAAACTTAGACGTGGTCCACCCCCAGCAACCTATAAATTAAATATAATCATTAAAAGTTTGAAAATAAGTATAAAGTGTAATATACTAGCCAGCCATCCGGATTAACTGCAAGAGTCTTTATTATTTTTCCTTTATCTGAATTATATAGCTTCTATAAAAAAAATTGTCTCATATTTTTTCAATTAAAAATATATAAATATAAATATGAAGTGTGCCTCAAAGTATATAATTTTATACTTTTAAAGAAAATAAGATAATTCATAAATTTATTTTTCAAACTACTTGTGCACATCTTTCATTAATACAGAAAAAATTATAATATATAAATCAAAAAGTATACGATGGTGAACATAAATAGATAAAGATACTAAGATGTTCCCAATTACTTTTGTGTTGTTATTGCAGTAGCGAGTAGTATTTTTGACCTGATAAATTGAATAATTGAATAATTGAATATCACGAAATATTTTATAATACCAAATATATATATATATATAATGTTTAAGCATTTAAATATTATTTAATGCTATAAGGAGTGAGCTTACAATAGATTTATGAGAATTACGAGCTAATGTATTTCAAATACTAAATATCGAGAAATTAAGTTAGAATTTTCCATATAAATGATTATCAAATAAAATGACTTTAAGCTTACAGACTAAATTTAAGCAATTTTATCATTCAAGTTATAGATTCAAAAGAAGAAGATAGCAAGTTGAGAAAATAAAAATTTCACTTATGTAGCTTATAATTACAAAATTATAAAAAAACCATCACTACATATTATTGGCAGGAATCTAATAAAATATGATCTTTCTGAATAAATCAATTACCACTTTAATGAAAAATCATATACTAATATTTTTTACCATGATTAATATATTTGTTCACTAAATAATAAATTTCTATTTTTAATCAAATGAGTCTTTATTTGAGATTTCTCTTTAATGAATTATATGTTGAGTCTGTAATTAGAACAAATTGTATAAAGTTAACATTTAGCAATCTCAATTCATTGTAGTTACGAAAATAATATAGTTTCATCTTAATACATTATTTAAAGAGATTACTACAAGAATAATTTTAGATTTTAAGAGTCCAAGTATTAGTTTTCTCCATCATGCAACTATACATACGGTGTGGGTTTGAGTTTCGCACAAAGATATATCACTCGGTGTAAAATGATTATAAATACTTTGGCAGTTGCATGATTTTTATAAAATATAATTTACATGTGATGTGATTATAGAAGAAGCAAGGTCTATTATCATCATCAGAAGTTGATGGAACAGCGTACAAAAGTAAACTGATCATGAAAATGAATTTATTATGGTAATTTTTTGTTAAATATACTTAGAATAATAAAATATAAACTATTGAAGTAGTGTTATAATATAAGATAATGATGCCAAAGCAACAATTTAGCAAATTTGATCAGTAAAAAATGTTACAAAATTCAGTAATATTTTTGAATTAAAGTCAACTTAAAATTTAACTTTATTAAATAAGAGCCTTTTATAAATTATCAAAGAATTCAAATATTTTATAGATTAAAATATTTGAAAAAAATTACTTTCTTATCTAAATATCTAAATATTCAATAGCCATAAATTTTTATATATATATAAATTTTATCAGCTAACTTTTTAATATCGTTTTAGAATAATTCTACCCATAATTGATATTTAAATTTCTCAATAGAACTTTAGTAAATCAAAATAATTATGATTTTCAAATTAACCAATATTTAATCAAGTTGAAAATTTAAAAATAACTCAGAGCATGTAATAGGGTTTATTTTATCTCACTTAAGATAATATTTAAACATAAATCGTATATAATAGTACTTTGTTCATATATGGAATAATAGTTGTTTCTGGCTTTGAAGAATTCGACCGAATATCTATTCATAAAATATAAATATTTATCTAGTTGATCATACCATAAATAAAAATATGACCAAGATCATCAGACATGATAACACATGAATTATATTGCTTTATAGAATAAATGTTATGCGACAATGTAGAAAACTTATTATAATTCTAAAATTAAAAAAAAATGCATAGTTTTATAAAATACAATATATATACCACCATTTTTAATGTTTCATTATCAATGGAAAATAAACCGTATTCACTGATAGCACACATCAAAGTCTATAAAAATTATCAATATTACAACACATTTAATTTCATTAAATATACATTTTGTACTACACAAACCTCATTGACAATCAATTTTTTATCATTTGAACGTCTTATAACAATTTATACAATAGTTTTCATTCTATACGTATTTACCTATTTAAAAATGTTCCCAAATCAATTGAAAATTTGTTAAAAAGCTAAAGTATAAATTACAGATATATACATATTAAATCGAATATATAACTTTGTTATTAATCCTGTCAAAATTCCAACAATTTATATGATTAACAGAAGCTCTAGACAGATTTTAATAATCTTTCTATTTATTGCAAAAAAAATCTAACGTGTAGTATAGATTGGAATGTTCAAATATTTGATTAATTGGATAAAAGTCACAATTTTCTAGACAAAAGTATTAGCTTTTGCTATTTTATATAAGTACCCTGTATATCAGCTCTTTTTGTAAACAGTATATTACATTTTTTTGTAAATATATTTGATTTTTGGAATAAATTCTGGTATTCTGGTTCATCTTCTTTGAGTTCAAACATTCTATAAAATTACTTGTAGTTAATGAAACTACTAAAAGTAGTAAAACGTATACTTGTACAAGGATAACATTCCAATATTGCTACCAACTAATAAAATACCGTTTTCATTACTTTTCCCAAGAGAAGTCACAGCATAATACGATTTATCAACAAAATTTGAAACAACCATCAACTTCAAAAACTCGCGATAAATTTTTAATTCTTCACGCTTGCGTCGTCTAATAATAATTGAGTTTTAATTTATGGATATATCAAAACTTTTATTAATTAAATTAAAATATATTTTTTTAAATATAAGAAGATAAAAAAAATTATACATATATATATTTATTATATATAAATAAATCTATACTAATTATTACTTCCCGTTTAAATATCTTTTATAAGTGTATTATTTATTTTTTTTTAATTTAAAATTGTTTATTTTTTTTAAATTTAAACTTCTCTGATTATTAACCAACGTTAGCGGCGCACGCACATTCAAATAAGTATTTTAACTACATCAATATTAATCCTATATAATATAAAAAATTTCCAATTTTTATAAAATATATAAAAAGTTATAAAAACTATATTAAAGAACAATAGTCTAAACTTTTGTCCCGATCATGATGTTCATCGTTGTTTTATTTCCCTCGAAATTCATTTGGATTAATGTTGCGTTAAATTTTGTTAATTACCTGTCATGCTAGTATAGTGCTGTTTTATTTTGCATTCTGTATGTTAAATATTAAGTCATATATAAAATTACTGTTTTTACTTTATATTTTAAGTGTATTTTTCAATAAGTTATTTTCCGTTTCTCCAATTGTTTTTTACTTCGCTTAATAACTTTAAAAATATAAACTCATTTTCTTCATTCAACTCTCAAAAAAGATTAATATATTTTTGGGTATAACGTTAGAGTAAAGGATATTAAGAAGTTGGATATTCAATATTATTGTTTTAGTACGTTAATACTCCGTTATTTTTACTTTACTATTCAGGTTTTCCCATTTTTTCTCATTAATAAGTAGAATGGAGAAGTTTTATTACAAAAATTAAAATATCATTGTAATAAGTTATTTTTATTGATACAATTTAACACCCATCATCCAGCATATCTAGATTGAAAATTTCAATTTTTAAGACCTTCTTACCTGAACGCTGTATCACTGTAGATGAGTTAATATTGCAGTTCTTACCACCAAGCATCCTGTTTTCGTATTTTTTTAGTTACGAGGTTAAACCCCTGGCGCAGCTTAATGGGCTGTGAAGTTCAAGTTGGTCAGACTTGCTTCATTAAACGCTGTAGGCACCGCAGTGGAGTTTTTTCCATCATATCCCCAACCACATGACTTCACACACTAGCTCTGACTTATTATTCTCCATTATTCTGCTGTAGTGTGGGCGTTTAACCAACTAAAAATAAGCATCCTCGTTTTGGGGCGACCACCACCCCTACCCTAACATTTCTCGGACGTTGGCTCTATGGAATTACCTCAACAGAGGCAGGAATTTACTATCGTACCCTAGTGCATCAGCACTCGATTTCGCCCTCCCATCAGGCTTCCTCCCACTACCAGCATGTACTATAATTTTTTTTTATAGAAACATGCAATTACCATAGTGTTCCTGTTAACTTCGGAGTAAGGGATACGATAGACCGGAAACAGTGGGCGGCACCGGGATTCGAACTTATGACCTTGGGATCATAAGTTCTAAGCCTATACTTCTAAGCCATCTGTCCGCTCATCCTCTTTTCGTAGCGGCCACCATTTCTACAGCGAGTGGACAGATGGCTTAGATCGCTAACCTCGTGGGCTCAAACTTGTGACAAAGTGCCGCCCACTGATTCTTTTTTTTGTATCCCTTTGTTCTATGTTATTAAGAATACTACGATAATTGAATGTTTCTATAAAATTTTATAGTTCATGCTCTAAATGGTAGGAGGGTGAAATCGAGTGCTGGTGCACTTAAGTACAAAAGTAAATTCCTAACTTTTTAAGGTGATTCTCATAAAACCAACGGTCAATTAATAGATAAAGTAACGGTAATGCACGCTCCAATACAACGGTATTTAGTGAGTTAAGCTCCCACATAACTGCAGAAAATAAGTTGGAGTGTAGATGAATTATGATGAATATCTCTGCTGCGGTTCCTACAGCGTTTAATAAAGTAGGCCCGAGCAACTTGAAGTTACATCAAAATAAAATGGTGCCACAGGTTTGACCTCATAAGAAAAAAAATCTATTATTTCTATCTTTAGAGAACAATTTACAATCGTTAAAAATTTTTTCTGGGAAGACAAAATAAACTCAATATATAATTCGTATTGTTCTCTTTAAAATTAAAATTAAATTAAACAAAGTATCGTGCTCTTAATTGACATGAAAAATTAAGGTCTTGTAACTCTACTAACAGAAGACGTATTCACAAATTTTTTTAATAACATTTGATCATTTTAATTACCTTCAACGATATTCTATTTTTGTAGTGTTAAATATTTTTATGTGGATCTCTTTAAAACACTCTTTGATTTAAATTATACTTTGACGAGATTGATCGAAAACTCTGTAATTAAATAGTCAATTTATAAATTTTGTTACTTTTTTAATACGTAAAATAACCAGTATAGTTTCTTCTAAGAATAATAATTTATAATAATCGTTCATAAAAAAATATAGTTATTTCAACCGAAATCTCTTGGTAGATATTTTTATCTGTAATTGTCTATTTGAAGTACTCAGCATCAGTGTTACAATGTATCACCTTCTATTTCATTCACTACCTTAGGTGTCTATTAATTACCAGCAGCGAATAGGGGGCTTAGTGATATATACTATCGAGTGCTGCCTGCTCAGTTGCAATATGAATCTCATTGACGAAAACTTTTTACGGTCTTTTGTATTCATTAATCTAATATTTGAATGAACTTTTATTAATTGCACCTTTCTGTAAAAAAATTATAGATAATGGTGGTAGTGAGAGAAGACTTGATTGGTTGGTGGAATCATGTTCTTTAACAAATAAAGCCAACATCAGAAAAATATATAATAAAGGTGCGATGGTTGCATCAAAGCAAGAATATTTGGTGTGTTATCCCACATTAGCCCCCCCAAAAAAATTAATCATCAACATTACTCATAATGATAAATATCTATGAAATTAGTATAATATTATATTTGTTAAGGACTCAGATATTAATCAAAATAATGAAAATTATTTCTGAACGTCTTAATGACCTTCAAACTCGTAATTCTTAATTAAAAGCATAAAACACCAATTCAATGTAATCTACTATCATATAATATAGGTATGAGCGAAATATTCCAATATCACAGGCTACCTATTTTTTTATAAAAATCACAATTCATTCATTATATACAGAATATTTTCATTTAAAAAAATTTCAATAGAATCGCACTTTCAAATTTTTTTAGCTAGAATAAATTGAATATTCTATTAAATTTATAAAATTTCATAACCATCATAAGTTTTAATATATTATGTGAATAACTAATATCACCATTATTTGAACATACTTTTCTAGCCAAAGTTTTTTTTTGAAACAATATTCAATATATGAGTAAAAATTTTTACTAATCCAAGGGTTCCATTCTATATATAATTAGAATTTAAATTTTAGAATATATAATACTGGATTGTAAATCTTTATAGGAATAGTTTCATTTAATTGATGTAGCAAAAGCGATAAATAATTAAGGAAAAAGCATTTCTAATAATTACATAAATGAAATTTTATTTCAAAAAATTTCCTACTCTATTATCAATTTGTTTACAATATGTAGCTAGAATAGTTGAAAAGTCTTTATATGAATATTCAAATTTATTAAATCTGAGTAATTGATCGTCTATATAAATCTAAAATAATTTTTGAAAATTTATAGAACTAATATTCTAGCCTACACTAACAGAGTCATCAGTCATATCTTTCAACGTTACAGCTTTATTATTAATTTGTCCTCTATCGGAATATTTATATAAATTCACACTCATAGCTTTTCTCATATTCTTCAAACACCTTTTCTGATCATAATTTGATTTCATTATAAAAGTTATATTAAGAAGAATGTATTTCAAAAATCTTGTTATATAACATGACTTTTTAAGTAGGTAATTTTTATCAATGATCATATTCTGAACATTATAAATGTTTGGGCAAGGGTTATCAATAAAACTGTTGTTAAATTTGTATGCACTATTCTTTATGATTTATTATAAGCAAGTAATAATAATGTTGATCTCATTATAGTTACTTTAATAAGGTTAAATATAATAAAATCGTATATATCTTCTACACTACTACAGTGAGTCACAATTCCATCAATCACTGTCCTTGACTTGTATTTATCCGCATATCTCTTGTAGGATATTGTTAGTTTGTGGTTGTTGAAATATATAACAGAAGCTGAAGGATATATCTAGTTATAAATAAATAATTTTTATTAACGTATAATACTATCATTTCTGGAATAAAAACTGATATTATCGTTTGCGGTTTGAAATTATAAGAGAGATAATTAAATCTGTACTCTAAATCTTTTGGAACGTAGAAAAAGTTTATAGATTGATAATGACTATGCAGAATGTTTTTAACTATTGAGGGCACTTTTCTGAAATAGTGATTTAATTATATACTACAGAGTAAATAATTACGTGCTTGAGTTACATGTGTAGGAGTAGAAAATAATTCCAATATCCATGAAATAATAGTAGAATTTATTTTCCATAACATAATTCAAAATACATAATCTTAAATTATTATTGTAATTTTGTCTTATTGGTGGAATTTTAAATAAATCTAAATATTTTTTTATTATTTATGCCAATGAAATATGATTTTAAACCCGAACAATTGATTTTTCCAAAGTATGTATATTCATACCGATTGTTGTTTCTTTTTAAAATAATTGAATCAAACTGACCTATAATATTGTTTCCAAATTCTATAAATATATATGCCTAAAATTTATAAATAATAACTATTACGATGACTTTTGTTTACCTTATGGAGTCTTTTACTACTGTATAACCTTTGAAGGTTGTTAATGGATAAAGAACTAGCAGTAAATCTTTCATATATTTTGCAAGAAATTTCAGTACTTAAAAAAATAGTTAGAACAAAAAAATTTATCATTCTTATGTAAATTTCTAATCAACTATGTTAAAGATTATATATTAATTGAATTTCTTATAGCTTTTATTATACTTGATAAGAAATAACTTGTTTAGTTCCCCTTTATTTAATTATAATAAAAAAATATTATATGCTAATTGTAATAATTTTTATATGATAATTATAATAATTTTATCTTAGAGTTTAGAAATATCTCAGTTTATGTATAATATAAAATAATTGTCGCTAGTGTTACTTATCTTTATAAATTTGAATATATTTAAGTATCTTTCTACATGTTGCTTTGATATGCAACATATGAATCAATTATACTCACTTGTGTTGTTTCTAATGTCCCAAAATAAAATTAATTAAACGTTTATCATATTCTGTTAGAAAATGTAAATTATTAATGATAATTGAGCAAATTTTAGATAGTGCCTAATCACTGAGGATTACCTTATCATTTAGTGCAAATCCGTTATCATTATGAGTATCAGCATTCTGATTGTAAAGTAATAATAGTCTTGTTATATTAAAATAATGTAAAGTAGCGTCCATTGAATTATGGTTTTAAAAAGCGAATAACATACGTATAATGGTGAGTGATCTATTATATGTATTATAGGGGTTTCATACCGAATTTGATTTTTCAGTTATATGAGATTGTACGTATTGTGAATATAAATTATAAAATGAGTGGCTCTATAGCTATTGCAATAGCTATATCTATAGTTTACTTTCACAATTTTTTACAAATTATTAATATCAATCATTGTATTGTGTTTATAGGAATATTTTACATAGCCAATAATCCTCACTTGTAAAAGTAGCTATTTATAGGATGCTAAAATAATTGTTAATATTTTAGTAGCCTTTAACTTGAATCATATATTTTTGATTTAGTATTTTTTAAATGGTGGGCTAATAACTTTATATTATTTCCATATACAAAAATTTTCGGTCTATTATATAATACATATAAATTCGGAAAAATCTCCATGATTAAAAATAAATTTTTAGTAGTTTCCTTTAGTGCTTCTTATGAAAGTCATTATTTATACTTTTTTTATTATATACTAAATAGCCAAGTCTTAGGAACCCTTTTAGTATCATTATATCATTAATTAATATGAAGCATCCTTTTTTCATTTCTAAAATAGCATCGACAAAAAAATTTCATAAGCTTAACATTGAGCGATAAGTAAATTGAAAGTTCCAAAAATCAGCCTGATACAATTAAGGTTTCAAGATCATGCTCAGTAATATATATAATCAACGTATTTTTTAAATTTTTGCAACAAACAACTTTTCTGTTTTATAAGATATTGTATTCTTGACTGAATAAAATATTTTGAACGTGTCATGACATGATATAGTTGATAAAACTTTTTACGAGTTAAAAAATAATTTAAATATTCTCTCTATTACAAAATGCGAGAAACTTCAGTGTAGCTTGGAGCTTATTTTGTGAAATATAAATTTTTTTTTTAAAAGTCGATATCAAAAATATAAAGATATTAGTTATGAATTATATTTTAGCAGGATCTTTACTATGGGTCATCTATCTTTTAAATTTTTACAAACATAGAAAAACATGCTATGTTAGCCTCGATAAGAATGCTCTAAAATTCTCACTTAATAAAGCACTATTATTAAATTAAATATACATTTTTTATAATTAAACTATTCTGTGCTATAATTTAATATTATGTTATTCTTGGTATTACATAATAGCTAATAACTATGAAGGTTTACTAACTTGAACTCCATTTCTTCAGTAGAACTATCCATGATGATTAATTTCCTAATACCATTTGTAATTTCATTATATACAAAATCTATGTCTTAAATAATAATCTAAATTCTAATTATGACCAATTTTTGAAAGAAGAATTTTTTTAAAGGTGGCTTGTACAGAAATATATATCTTGATATATGATGCTTTAATTATTATGATCAAATGAGATTTGTTCTTAGAATTAAAAATTAAAAACTTGGTAATGATTCGCTTGTACATGTGTCACTGTATTTTACATAAAATTAATATTTCAAATTAATAGAACAACGATAAGATAATTTTTGAGAGATCAAAAACTTTGTATTATTATATCGATACTTTCTTATTTTATTGCTTCCAAATTATAATGTATGTTTAAATCCCTTATAAGTTATTTTTCTTTCTTTGAGTAATTGAATCTGACTATATTTTTATATACTTGAATAGGCTTTCTTCTGTTTTTTTATTTACAAGGTCAAAACTCTGGCTCAGCATTTTGGGCGTAAAGTTCGAGTTGGTGTAATTTGCTTCATTACAGGCTGTAGGCATCGCAGTGAAGAATAAATCACAATTTACTTAAACGACATCACAAATTAGTTCTGACTTATTATTCTTTCTTTCTTTATTATTCTTTTTTCTTTATTATTTTTTCTTTCTTTATTATTTATTATTCTTTCTTTATTATTCTGTGGTAGTTTAGTCCACTAAAAATAAACATCCTCTATTTTGAAAAAAAATCCCTATCCATCCGATAAACTTTAGCTCTGTGGAAATCGTTTCAACTGAGGCAGGAATTTATTATCTTACCCTAGTGCATCAGCACTCAATTTCACCTTCCCTCACTATCAGAATGTACTTTTATCTTTTTACAGGAGCATGCAATTACCATATTTAATCGACAAACTTCAGATTAAGGGACACGAGATACTGGGAAGAATACACTTGGTTTGACTAAGAGAATACGTGCCCTAATGATCCACGAGCTAATCTTATACAAATAAGCCATCTGCCCGATCCTTCTTATTAGATAATCATGTAGCAACATTGAATATGACTTATCATGATAAAATGGGTTTTTATTAATACATGAATAATTAAATATTCTATAATATATTTTTTGATTTAATGCTAACCTCTTTTTGATACAATATTATACTTTTTTGGACATATAACACTTTATATCGTTTAAATAATCGAATTTTTTCAATGACTCACAATTTGACACTTTTTCAAAGTATATTGTTTTTAAGAAAATATAATTGTTAAATGTCTTCAAATACTTTATCATTTCGGGGTGGCAGATTTTATACCACGCCTTTGTTTAAATATAATATCACTTCCCCACCTAAAATCCTATTTTTAAAAATAATTATAGCGAGTTTTGAAATCAACGTCTAAGGATACTTTCTAGTACTCCTATAGGCGAAATATTTTATATCTATTATATTTTATAGTAATAAAAATTCCCTGGGTTGACATGCACATATTCAGTAGCAGAGAAATTATTTAATTAATGAAATAAATTGTGTTAAAGATTTTATTATTAATAGGGACTTTGTAATTTAATTTATAAATTTTATATTATAACTTTTTTTAAGTACATACACGGCATTACATAAAATAGTGCCATTATTTTAAAATTTTACAAGAGATGATAACCAAGGTTTGAGGTATAGTGTATCTGCTATGGAACTTATTGTATTTTTTCATGAGAAAAAGTAATTCAGATTTTACAACAAAAAATAACTTACAATAGGTTACACTATAAAAAATCATAAATATTGTCGATATGTCGATAATGATAAAAATTTAATTATTACAACAATGATTTTTAAAAAATTTTTTTTAACATATTCATAAAAAATATCATATTATAGTACTAAAGTCAAAATATTGAACTAATGGAATATTTAAGTAAATTACATTTATTTAAATATGTTTCGTATAAATTCAAGTGTCTACCATGTATTTTACAATAAAAACTATTTCTACTGGTCAGACGTAAAAAATAAGGAAGCTTTTTAGAGAAAGCATACATTTTACATATCAAAATATTTATTAATTTTTATTACGAAATTTGAATGATTAAATTATAGTAACCGTTAATGGTTTCGGGAATAAACGCACACGTTCGGCAAAAATCGTACAAAATATTGCATTTCATATGATATCATTATAAATTTAAATAAAGTTAAAAATCCTCCCTGGAATGTTTTTTACGTTTTAAAAAATTGACTACGTAGCTTGATAGATTTTCTGGATTTTGTTAATCCCATTTTTATACCAACGTTTTAAAAAGCTCCACACACTGCCTCTACTTTTTTTATATGTGCTTCCACAGTAAAAAATTTTTTTTCTGAATTACTTTTTCTTGGATAAATCCTAAGTTTTGTAAGCAATTTCATTCGTCACAAAAATCAATCTACATCATTATTTCTTTCAATAATATTTCTACTCCTCCGGTTTTTTATATATAAAAAACAGCTCCCTGCTCCAAGAATTTAACCTACATTCTACAACTGCTGATTTCAAGTGTCCTTCCGACATTATATTTCCTTTTCAATCAATAGACATCTCCCACCAATTTTTCAAAATTCATCATCCAGTTTAGATGCCATGAATCTCTAATAAAAGTTTTTTTACACTCACTGATGGTAGCAAAGGAGGATGTTATTATTTGTTTTTATGTTGATTTATAAGTAATTGTTGGGCGCTGGATAATTAAGACACTAGAAATAAATAATTTCTACAGTTTAAGTCTCTTAAATTTTTGTTTATTATTATAGTTTTTATCTAGCATGATTCACAATTGATTAATTTCCCATCTTTTAATAATGAACAAAGAAGCACTTGCTAAATCATTTTTTAATCTATGATTATGAAGAATATTTTATAATATTTTGCATATCATCACAAAAAAAATTTAAAATTGTTATTTCATATATTGCCTCAAAGGTAAAAATTATTTCAAAAATTGTTCACTTTTGAGCAAACAGTTGGCGGGGACGAATGAAGGTTAACGATTTCATACACACTCTCTATGGTTTAAATAAAATGATATTTATGTATCATATTATTTTTTTATATGCTGATACACTATATTATCAAAATAAAAATTATTTTTTAGCAGTATGATTCTGTATAAGTAAAGCATTAGTAGTAATAAGATATTGATATTTTGAAGAAAATTTTGTATTGCACTAATATAGAGTACAAGATATGACATTCTTGATCATATATCCTTTGGTCAACTAGTAATTATTTTTTTTGAAGCTGGTGTCAACTGATCCATATGACGTAATTTATATTTCAGGTATTATTACATCTCCTAATAAAACATTTACTACTAAGAATTTTAACATACATCAAAGAATGCTTACTCGAGATTGACATGACACAACATCAAAATTTTATTCATACGGTTAAATATTGAAATATTATTTTATTACATTTATGAATAAAGAAACAACGGGCATAAAATTGGAGCTAAGAAAAGTTTAAGTAATACTAGAAATGTTGTATACTCATCTAGATACGAAACGCTAATGAAGTAGGAGTTGAAGACGTATTTTTCTTAATATAAACTTTATCAATTCAATTCAATTCTTGAGTTTTTTTTACAACTTAATGACTTAGAAATTTTTGATTAGTTCATTATACCGTCTAGAGACATTTATAATACAAATAAATAATATAATTGAATAGACTGACACAATATATAATACTGATAACCTAAACGAATAAGTTCCATTTTTGCTTTAAGATAGCTTCTAAACTATCATTAATTTACATTATTTTTTCAATTTTACTATTAAAGAGGATTTTTTTGAATTATATTTCCTGATCTAGAGTACTTGTCTGAAGATTTTGACCATGACATTTTTTCGTATTTTAGTAAAATTGAATCGTCTTTCTAGACATTGATCCATAAATATTTTATGCAATTTTGCTAGTCTATCTGTTTCATTTAACACCTATTTTCATGTATATTTGACAATTATACATTTATCATGTGTTGAGAGTAAATATAATGTTATTTTCAAAATATTTTAAATAAAATAGTCTTATATTTCTAAACTATAACTCATATATATTCTTACAATTCTATAAAATAGAAATGGGTCGTCTGAATTATTCCTACCCGGTAATGATAGTAGAATTATACCACATTTCCGGTGCCATAATTAAAAGATTGCAAACTCTTTTTTATTTATAGTTTATTGAAATTAATTACGATTGATGCAAACTTTGTAGAGATAGATTTATTGTAATCAACACAGTAAGGCAAATAACTGGTTTACATGTAAATATAGAAGCAAAAGTCATTATTTTAGCTTATTTTAGCGCATTTTGCCATTACTTCTATTCTCTTCTCTATTTAAAAATTAATTTGATAAAATTTATTATTTTTCTATCCAATTAAACTATTTATATTAAAAATGTTTTATATAAGATTTTGACCGCTCAATCTTTGTATTATGTATCTTCTTTCTATATAAATAACTACGTAATACAAAAACAGATTAAAATACAAAGTAAATGATTTAGTGTGATTATAATGGAATTGTTTTCTCGTATGTTTACGAGTTACAAAGTTAGCATAAAGTTGTATTAATCGTGGATTTAGCCACCCAGCCGTATTCAGAGTATAGCCATTAAAGAAAAACTGCTCTGGTGATCTGTGTATTTGAAATTCGTAGAGTTTGGATTCAAAAAACAACCTTTAAGAATTATGTTGACATTATACTGAAAACTTGCTGCATGAGCCAATTTGTGTTCTTTTAGATATACATGTGCTTAATGGCGACTATTTGGCACACGTGAACATCGAATTTCGTTTAAAAAAGTAAGGTTAAACGCAGGTCGGCCTTAAAATTCGCATAAAGTTTATCAATAAAGACCTCTTAACTAAGCTGTCAGCTAAAGTTTGTGTATGTAGACAAAATTTTTGTATTCAGAGTATGAAAGACTAACTTTTTTTTAGAACTTGGACGGCTTGAATACATCTATAATGACATTCTTTCGTAAATATAATTTCTACAATAATATAGCCCATGTAAAACAATTTATTATATATGTGATATAAAACTCAGTAACTTCGGCTTTAAAATTCTAATCAGGATATTTTATGCAGTTTCTACTAGCAGTTTTTTATTCACATAACACTATTATCTGGTAAATTTTTGAGTAAATTTTTATAATCACACCAAAACGCGTGCAAACTCAGTATTCGTATTTCAAAAAAATTATGTGTAGAGAATGGTTTATCAGGATGAGTTCCTAATAAATGTCAAACAAGCCTACACCAAAGCTTAATGAATATCTAAAGTATTTATAATCACAACAGCACTAAAAATTGCAGTTTTTAAATCAAGTCATAATTATTTTTTTTTAGTTACGAGG
Source organism: Pempheris klunzingeri (assembly GCF_042242105.1). Classification (NCBI taxonomy): domain Eukaryota; kingdom Metazoa; phylum Chordata; class Actinopteri; order Acropomatiformes; family Pempheridae; genus Pempheris; species Pempheris klunzingeri. Next base: position 17,568 of record NW_027255067.1, read on the forward strand.
TTAAACCCCTGGCGCAGCTTATTGGGCTGTGAAGTTCAAGTTGGTCAGACTTGCTTCATTAAACGCTGTAGCCACCGCAGCGGATTTTTTCCATCATATCCCAACCACATGACATCACACACCAGCTCCAACTTATTCTGCGGTATTGTGGGAATTTAACCCACTAAACATCCTCGTTTTGGGGCGACCACTACCCCTACCCTATCCATTTCTCGGACGTTGGCTCTATGGGAATCACCTCAACAGAGGCAGGAATTTACTAAAGTACCCTAGTGCATCAGCACCCGATTCCACCCTCCCATCAGGCTATCTCTCACTACCAGCATGTACTATAATTTTTTTACAGAAACATGCAATTACCATAGTGTTCCTACTAACTTCGGATTAAGGGATACGATAGACCGGAAACAGTGGGCAGCATCGGGATTCGAACTCATGACCTCGCGGTCATGAGTTCTAAGCCTATACCACTAAGCCATCTGTCCGCTTATGAAGTCATAATTATCTTAATATGTGTAATTACACATAAATCAGTACCGATCATGAACATGTCGTTAACAATACAGTCAAATCAGTATCTTTTTCAATAAGGGTTCTAATAGTTGTCGCATCATCAGTGAGTTTACTAACTCAATTGATATCATTATTCTTTGCTGTGATCTTAGAAGTATTTAATAGTCAAACATAGACAACAGATTGCAATGTTTACACGCGTTTCCCTGTATAAGTAAAAAATAATTTGCATTTTGAATATCAGAACACCACTTTAAATAATTTTCATAATCCACTTATATACTTTTTTTGGCTCAAAAGTTTCAATTATTCATTTTACACCGTAAAAAATTACAATTCAAACTGTATAATATAGATTTATAAATCAAATCCAGTTATTCGTTAGAGTGAATTTAGTAAATACATATATACGTTCAATAAAATGGTACAAATCTCGTTTAAAAGTTAGCCTCATTGTGGGGGAGTAGAGTGAACTTTTTTGCGCATTGACAAAAATTATAAACACATATCATTTTCTCACTGTCCTAAAGTCTGTCACATGATCATAATGAATATGAGTGTCATATGCGCACGTAACATTCTCAATAGAGAGAATTTACTAGATGTTTGAATACATGTCAATATGCTTTTAAAAACTCTAGTATTAGAAATAAATCTTGAATTTACACATACATATTATATACTTAAATTTCTTGAATAAACTTTTTCAAATTTATGGTTTTAACTAGGCGATTAAAATTGTTTATAATATTCACAGAAAATTCATTGTTTAGAGTGGCAGTAAATAATAAATTATGTAACAATTCATTTACAAACATATAATGTTGGCCCTAGAAATAAGTTAAAAAATCGTGCTTTCTTTTGGAATTAAGTGTACTTTAAAATCGGTCAGAGGGTGTAATAGTAACATTTTATAGATGAGAAAAAAATTTGGAATTTAAAATCTATCCATAATTAATCCTTATGTAAATGAAACATAAATAGTCATAAAAATAATGGCGTTTGTTTGGATTTATAATAAATTATATTATAAAATGCTAAAGGTAAAGAAAGAGCTAAGTTATGCACGTTTTAATACAAACAAACGATCTAAACTTGGGTTTAATGAAAGAATAAAATTAAAAATTAGCCTCAGAAGCACTTGGGAAGTTAAGGAAACGAGAGAAGTTAGACATAAACCTATCAACTCTACACTAGAACCGTTAACTTAAAATTAATTTATTTCTTTTTTCATCCTTTTAATAAAAATATTTCCCTCTAAAATGTTTTTTGTTTAAAAATTTCTATTTTAAAATATAACTCTTAACTAGGTATACAAAGTAGATTTTAGTTTCTGTCCACCCGGTAAAAAATCTCACTCTGTAAGATATAATTCTATTTTTATATTTTACCGAATAATCAATTTGATATTTCTTTTTCTGATCTTTTCTTGATAAAAATATTATGTTCTACATCATAATTCGCAATCAACGATGTTGAAATTTGATTTTAACGATGATCAAGTGCAAATACTTTCACACGCTAGATACTTGTTAGATCTATAATGGTGAGTTATGCAAAGCATTCAAGCGATACACAAAAAAATAGTTACCAAACAGTTATTTAAAAAAAAAGAAGACACTGACATTGCAAAATTATCTGTGGACAGTATTGTTTTAAAATGCTTGGAAAGGAATTCCTACATAAATATGCCAAGGGGTGGAGAGCGCAAAGTGATTTTTAACGGTGAAATATAAAGGAGGTTAATGGAGTAAATTAACGATGACTGCACCATAACTCTTTCTGCAATAATAGAAAAGTTATAGTTAAATGTATTAATAAAAACAGTTTAAAGATTCTTAACATCCCTGAATATATCATTCAAAATGATAAGAACCATCGCAATTAGCCGAAAATCCTATGAAGTTAGAGAGTACAAGATACATTGAGTGGTATAAAAATCATTAAATTGGAATTTAGTACAGGAATTCTTTTTTACTTCATATGCTAATAACATAGGAAGGTCATTAGGAGAAACCACTTTGAACTCATTTCTTTCGAATAGTAGGGGCGAAAAAAGTTATCATAATATTACACTGTTTCTAAGCATATAAGGTCCCATTCACTGTCAGACTATTTCTGGTATTGCGAATAAAAAAAGATAGAGGACAGATGGATTAGAGTATAGGCTCAGCTCGCTGATCCTTAGGTCACGGGTTTGAGTCTCGGTGCCGCCCACTGCTTTCGATCTATCGGATCCCTTAATTCGAAGTTAGTAGGAACACTATGGTAATTGCATGTTTATAAAAAAATTATAGTACATGCTGGTAGTGAGAGAAAGCCTGATGGGAGGGTGGAATCGAGTGCTGATGCACTAGGGTATGATAGTAAATTGTTACCTCTGTTGAGGTGATTCCCATAGATCCAACGTACGATAGATGGTTAGGGTTGGTGGTCGCCCCAAAACGAGGATGTATAGTGGGCTAAATTCCCACACTACTGCAGAAAAATAAGTTGGAGCTGGTGTGTGTGGTTTGATTTTGATCGAAAAAACTCCGCTATGGTGCCTACAGCGTTTGATGATGCAAGTCTGACCAACTTGAACTTCACAGCCCAATAAGCAGCGTCAGGGGTTTTACCTCGTAACTAAAAAAATGTGAATACAAAAATATTCTAGGCGCTTTTAAAAAACTAAGAATCATTCGACCGAAAAATTATCATAGTTACAATTAACAACTTGAGGTTTCACGATTCAAATGTCTACTTCTGACACATTTTCCGATATAATACAAAACCTACCCAGATATACACCTTTCCTTAACCTACGTAAATAATTCTTTAATTAAATCAAGGGTTAAAAAAAATTTCCATTAAACTGAATAATCATTCTTATAAAATGAATTAATAGTTCTGCATCTTCGTATTTTGGAAATAAAACCAAAATTTTTGTTTAGCATCCATAAAAATTTTTGATGAAATGCAATATGATTATTTACATTAGGAATGGTTAGTTCAAAGGCATTTGTGATTCATAAATCCTTTTTATCTAAACATTGATATTCATAAACGGCAAAAGTCAAAATTTAATTATACCGAAATCAGGATTTGATTTCTACTAGATGTGAAATCCGATGAATAACCAATTAGTAATCTGGTTAATTCAAAAACTTAAATATTACCACGAATTTAATAATCATCTAAAGGTAAGTTGTGTAAAAGAAGGTGTTTATAGTCAAGTATATGAAAATATATTGCCATAAATATGAATGTTATTAATTACGAAAAATCAATAGATAAAGATGATTCGACGTTTATGTTATGAAAATTTAAATTATCATAGAAAGTAAAAATTAAGTAAATAAATATGGAATTTTTTTTTCTAAAAAATTTTTTATGTTTTGTTAATAATAAATTATTCCTTGATTAACAGTCTATGTAAAACACCTAATGGTTTTGAGGTATTGTTCACTTAAAAATTATTATGTTCTAAAAAATTTAAGAAATAATGCAAAATACTAGTATAGATGGAGAAGCTAACGTCGCGCGTGCGCACAATGTAAAATTTTTTATCAATTTTATTACCATTAAACAATTATTCGAGGTACTGGAAAAATTATTAACTGTTTAGTAGTACCCAGGAATATGTTACAAAACGTAAATTTACTTTCCTCGAGAGTTTCTGTCTTTTTTCTCAAAAAGGGATAAAAGTTTATCCGCTTTAAGAAAATAAAAAATCCGATAAAGAATTATTCAGATGTTTTAAAAAAAGTTGCAATAAGACGATTTCAATTCGAAAGGTATCCTTTTTCGAAGATCCGTGAATGAAGCTTTCTGATATAGAATAAAGGCATCTATGGTCGATAAAGTAATCGCATTCGATCATGGAGAATGATTTTTCTTATTCAAAGTAAACATGTACGGACGTTAATCTGTAGATTTTGTTGCGATATCTGTTTTAATGCTTTGCCCATGACATATTTTAAACTATTGATGGACCCAGAATCATAGCGGAATCATTTTCGAAATCGACGAGTGTCGTAAGAAAAAATACGGCAATGGGAGGATTCTTAGGATAAGCGGATGTTTGGCGGTGTAGCAATAGAGCGTCCCAACAATGGATCAGAACACTTTTTATTGAACTCGTTGAAAATTGGAGTGAGATTACACTGACCAACATCATCCAACGCCGGATCAATAATCCAGTTGGATGGATGCTATACATATAATAATCCCATGCTTTTTTAGTTAAGAGCATCATGTCGATAATAGGTGATGAAACTTTTATCACGAAAATTCCAGTGTTGACACCCAGAACGTGGAAAATGTTTAGATTTTTTTTGAAAAGGAAAGGAACGAACATTATATACTCAAAAATTCGAGTATTTAACTGAATATTTATTCCGTTGGCTCGAAAAGGAGGTATACCAAAAATTAATATATGAGATAAAAGTCCAGGATGTACCTTAATGAATAATTATAAAATAAAAATTTTTGTTATTTTGAGCATGCACAAACATGGCGTAGTCATATCAAGATTTTGCTAAAATAATATTAAAACCTTAGTTATATATTTTATAATAAAGTAAAAATAGAAAAATAGTTAATCATCGTCAATCTACATTCGATTATGATTTTATATTCTTTATAATTACTAAAATTCCAATTTAAATGTTATTAACGGTAAGTAAAAAACTATAATCACGATAAATATTTAAAAGTATTTGAAGAGGTATAATTAAAGATTCGTAATGCACACGCATGCGTTAGAAAACGAGCGACGAACAATTTTTTATAATAAAAAAAATAAATAACTGTGGATGTGATGTTTTATGATAGCTAAGATTATGTAAATTATTACAGATAGAATTATATTATTTAATGTAGATGTCAAATTAAAAAATTCAGAGGAATGTATGAACAAACTACATTGATGTGTTTTTGAATAAAATCATAAGACCGACTTTCATAGCGACATTGTATCAATTAATAATACGAATAAAAGAATATTTTTCAACCAAATTAATGCATAAGCTGAAAATACTCTAAATATAGAACCACCAAAGTATAAAATATTGCTACAAATAAAGAGAATGTGGTTGAATTTCAAATTATGTCCCAATAACCTTTATAAAAAATCTATGAAAAAGAAAGGGTTTATAAATTACTCTAGCTATAAATGTTTGTTATCTCATAAAGAATTTTATCTTCAGACTATATTATGAGAAAAATTTTTCACACTGAAATGAATTTTATTTAAAAAATTCTAAATTCTGATGTACCTTTAAATGTTAAAAAAAAAGTTTTTGCAATTAAGCACCATTCAATGTCACATCTTAATATAATTATTTTTAATGTCCAAAAAGTCACCAGATATTTAGGAAAAGTTAATTAAATCATAATAAAAGAAAATATTAAGATATATATACACAATAAATGTGATAATGGATTTTATGTTCGCAACTTATAATGTCTTTAAAAAAACCCCATCAAAACATGAGAATCAGTTCTTCTTACTTCACATTAGATAATATTTATATCATATTTCAGAAATCTAGCATCTCAAAATTATATCAAAATGACATTATCTAAACATTATGAAAAATTTCTTGCGCCGATTCCTAAGGATTTTGTCAACGAAAAAAATGTGCGGCGAAGCCAAAAAATTAAATGCATAAATCTGAAATTATTTATTATATATTATAAAAAAATTTCATTATAATGGAAAAATATCTAATCGAATGATGGAATGCATATCACAGAAAAATCAGAAATATAATATTTTTATTTATATGAAAATTGTTATTCATGCCTCGAACAATAGCAATTAGAAATTGATAATAAATTTAAAATCTAAAGGACATCAAACTTTTATTCAACAGGAAATCGTCTATTAGCTCTGAAAATGTAATATATAACTTAAGAATAGTAATGCTTAAATTTAAAAAAAATATATCTAAGACTTATAGTATGTATATATTATTGTACATTCTTTTCTAATACCGTATAAATAGCTTTATATTTGGAAGCTGAAATAATTATAAATCTCAAGATTTATAATTATTCATATGTTTATTAATTAATTGAAAAATTTTATACCAAATGAGCGTTCCTCAAAAATATTTAGTTAATGGGATTCATTTTTCTTATGCTAAAAGATTGAAGATTTCGTTAAAATCTTAAATCATTGAGAATTCATTTAAAGATGTAAAAAAATATTCATACACATTTCAACAGACATACACAATAAACAACTGAACATGTTAATAATTATAGAAATTATTAAAGTTTATTCTAAAACCAAGTGATTTTACTGTAAAATCAGAATTATTTGAAAGAGCACGAACAAAATCTTTCATATTTTTCTAAATAGATATTAAAAATAGTAGATATACATATTTTTTTATTACTCGATACAATTCATGAATTTGTTCTATTGAATTTGTAATATTATCATTTTTCAAAGGAATATTACTGTTAATTGATAACTCCTAAAATTAATAATTATAAAACACAAGAATATATGGAAAAAGATACATTTTTATGATGTCGATATTGGAATGTATTTGAATACAATTGTTCAAGAGAAATTATATTATCAAACAATGACTGCAATATTATACTAACATTCTAAAACGAAATCATAATTAACATGGTACATTCTAGTTTATAGAAACTATGTAGTTGAATAATTATGAATAACGTAAATACAGTATGATTAGAATCAAGGAAGCAATATTTCGAAATTTGGAGAAGATAACTTCCATGAGCATGAATAATCATATCCAGATCAGTAGCCGAATGTATTTTAGACATAAGAACATTTCGATGACACTCAATAACCTATAAAAAATCAACCATCAATATTTATACATGTAATAAATACAGAGCCATTATTACCTCAAACATGATATAATATTGTAATTGATTAATAAAATAATGCATTTCTGAAAACACTGGAGAAAATCTTTGTAATAATAGCAGATTTAATTGATAATGGTAGACTTTGCTACAATATGAAGTCACAATATTAACTAAATAATAAGAGTAATAGTGTTTTTACCATTTGAAGATGAAATGGACTTTTGGTAAGAGAATTGATTGAACCATATATGAGAAAGACAAGTTTCCATATATTTAATTTTCCATAGAAAAGAGAATATTGTTCTGTAGCATTTCATAGATTTACGATTAAAAATCTAAATACACAAATAATAGGTTAACATATTTGATGTTGAATAAAATGTGACATACTGTAGATAGGGGTCCATCAACACGATAATCCAGTGTGAAAAGTTCAAGTTTGTTTGTATGCGGTCTTTTGTCATATATTCGGCAATCAATGCGTTGAATAACATCAGGTTGATCCAATTGTGCTGTAGTTGATCTGATTGTAGTTTCAAGTATGGCAGCAATATTATGAGATAGAAACTTATTTCCTTTATCTTGCTGTTTGTGACTGTTAATGAAAAATTAAATTAAATGTCAAAAACATTATTAATATAAGAAATCAAACTACACGATTGTATTCATGAGATACAAAATGAAATCACCACGGCCAAGCAATAAATAATCATTAATAGCCTAAATTGAATTATGAATAGTCTTCGAATTTGTACATCATATAAAAAAACAATTATATTTATTATTATTACTCGTTAAAAATATAATTTAATTATATTTTCACGAAATATAAATAAAAAATATATTAAAGTGTCATTTACAATCTTTAAAAGAATTTTAGGAAATTGAATAAAGAGAATCGAAATTCTTAATAAATTTTATAAAAATTTATTACTTGGATTAGCTAATATATCAAACAAAAGTGGTTTTTTATATTTACCAAATAATTGGAAATAAAATAAATTTAATCAAACTCTATAATTAAGAATAAATCTACTACATAAACTATTTAGTATTTTGTGTAATATGTTTTAAAATTTATAAGATCTTCTCATGGAAGGTGAATATTTGATTTCTAAAAGAGACTGCAAATAATTAATATAATGAATATAATGAATCTAATGAGCTTTACGAATTTTCCTAAATCATAATTACTAGCTCCAAGTTTTTATAATTATTTTATAATTGTGTCTCTGAAAAACAATAGTTTAGAAAGTCTATCTAACTATTAAACATTGAAAAGTATCATACATCCTTTAACCTAGTTCAAATAATCTTAAGACTTTAAACTATGGATATTCCCACAGTATAGAGTAAATATTAGTTATTTCGTTACAACTGATCAATACATTTATGATTGGTGTAATTAAATAAATTATGAAAATGTTAGAAGTAGATTTAGTTACCTCAACTTAAAATGTATACGAAAATTAATGATAATTTATTTTTCTCAAAAAAACTATATATCATGTTGGTAATAGAAGTTAGAGTAAAATCGGGTGTTGATGTACAACAGTTTATAACAAAATATGACACATATAATATTCCTAAAAAGATACTGAGGTTCTTTAATGTATGAATTTAAAGTATGCATAGCAACTATAAACTACTATATAATATAAAGCAACAAATCATTAAAATGACTGTGTATAGCTAATCAATGACGTTGTAATTCAGCTATCGTCTATATATTTAAATTTTCGAGTCAAGTATAAAAAAAAATGATCTTAATAGGCTGTGCAGGGTGGTACTGCACCTTAGTAAAATTCAAAATATTTTTGAATTAAGAATTGCAAAGTAGATTTTTTCTATACAAGCTAAAAATACTAATCCTAGAATGTACACAAATTTTCTCAAAAAAGAATGTAGGTGAACTAATAAATTAGATTCTTTACGTTAAGATGATCATTTAAATAAATTAATTATAATTTTATATTTATTTTACTCTAAAACAATATTTCATTCATCGTAACTTTTCAGCAAGATAAGAGCAAATGCTAGAAAATTAATTTACTCTAATAAATCGGATAGGGGAATCACATTAGATCAAAATTTTGTGATTCAATGTGTGTAAATTGATTTTTGAAATATTTTATTTTTGTTTTTAGAATAAGAAAATTATCAAATTAAATAATAATAATACTCCACACAATATTAATTTTACCTTGAGATGTATGATGAATTTAAGATCATTCATAACAAGATCTAGTAAAATTCTACTTGTATTTATGTAGATTGGCATAATTTTTTTATCAATATTTTCTATATCAAGATCCGGTTTGTCGTTTAAATGAGACATGTCAAGTTTTGAAAATGTTGTTGATAAGGTGGATTTTTCGGTTGGTACACTCAACTGTTGTAAATTCAATTCACCCTGAATAATCTTTATAAATCCTATAGATTTCCCAATCATAAGAAATCTACATGTTAATAAATATTGAGATTATATTCAAAATATAAATAACATACCTTGTATGCTGTATCGTATGTAATGAAATTTGGTATCAGTTCCGTTTTTAATATAAAACGTTTTTTCCAAAACATCGACGTACTACAGTTTTTATTCATACCAACAAAAAAACTGTTAAGAAATTATATTATTGATTTTATTTTATAGAAATTACTTCTGAATGATAATCATTAAGAACACCTTGTGTTATAAATTGATGCAGAATATAACTTATAGGTCGATAGGCCTAAAGTATATGTTAGGTTGTTTTATGTATTTATATGATGGTTAATCATTAACATTTACAGCTAGATTCTTAGTAATTCTTAAAATATATTGACATGTAATTTAGCTATTTCGAAATAACAAAATTAATATATTTTCCCCATGCAGTAATAAATAGATATGATCATCACTTTTCATAATTTTATCTTTGTTATTTTTAAACGTATTTAGAGATATTATTTAAGCTTCAATAAATTAGTCTTATGAATTGATACATAAGACATAGATAGATTTACCTGTGTGAGTATATCTAAATGTTGAAATCTCCCAAAAATGTAATTGTTACAGTACTGTTATCTATTATGAAGTATATTAGTTGATAGAGGTAATTTATAATTATTTTTCTATCTAAAGTTAATAAAAAAAGCTAAATTCTATTTATTCTTTCGTACGATATAGATAAACAATTTCATCATATTATTCAAAAGACAACTAAATTTATACATATCATTTTTTGATATGCTGTATAAATAAAGGGACATTATCTTCATTAAGCATTGTAATTTAACTTATTTTATGATAAATTGACTATTATCTTATATAGCTTATTATTTTTAAGACTTTGAAATGATTATAATTGCTCCTAGAATTATAATCTGTAGATATCTCAAAGGAGTTTCACTACCATAAGTACTAAAAACTGATTCATTAAAACTGCATTTTATTAGTTACAAAGTAAACCCATAGAGCAGCATATTAGGTCGTGAAGTTCAAGTTGGTCTGACTTGCATCTTTAAATATTTCACTTATAACGGCTGAGTTACCTATCGCAAATAAAAACTACACGCATATAAACAGACTCTAGCTTAATATGCGCCATTGTGGAGCGTTAAACCACAAAATATAATCTTTTTGTGGCCACAAGCATCCCTATCCTATACATTTCTGGGAGGTTGGCTCAACGAGAATCAATTCAACGTAGGTATGAATCTACTTTCGTTCCACTACCTGTATGGTCAATAATTTGTTTATACCAAACATGAAACTACCATAGTATTCATACTAATTTTGGATTGAGAGATACGAAAGTAGTGGGCGACTGCAGGAATCGAACCAGTGACAAAGCGGTTCGGCGTCGTTAATCAATACCATTCAGCCATCTGTCCGCGCATAAAAAGTGCGCAGGTCACTATGCAGCATGGTCGAAATCTTGCCTACTTAACGACCGCTCTCAGTTTTATATTACCATATACTATTTTATATATATATTTAAATAATCAATTAGATCGACCTTACAGGAATCACTCTTATCTCAATGGAAGTGATATCTACCTTCAGGCTCTAATTTAAAATCGCTGTGATTGCACTCTACTAATATAATCTCACATTTATTACAGAACAATAAAATTAATAATTAATAATTATTTTCACCTTATGATGGATTTATTTATATTTAATTCCTAAAAAAGTACGGACACAAAATCAGGTAACTACCACAATTCCATTTCCAAAAATATGACAGAAATCTTACCAAATTTAGGATAGAATTCGCCAACCATTCAACTGAAGTTTCGAGACTAATTTTCGTCAACTGCAGTTAACGAAAATTTCGTAGGATTATTATTGTAACTTTATTGCTTCTGTAAATAATTAGAGTATACTGCTAGTGGAATGATGGAATCAAAGCACCGACGCACGAGATGTGAATTACTGCGACGCACAGTAGGTAAATTCTTGATTCGTTTAGGGTATTCTCATAAAATCCAACTTCCTTAAAATTAATATGAGGATGAAAAAACCATAGTTGATTATCCATTTAAATTCTTACACTAAAGTAAAATAATAAGTCAGAATGTGGATGAATGACTTAGGTGCAACGCATAAAGAAATAAATGACTAAAGTCAGACCAACATGATCATTGCAGACCAATAAGCTACGTCAGGAGTTTTGCCTAGTAACCAAAAAAATCTATCTTCAAAAATTTGATAAAAATTACCAATGGTATTAATGCATTTATTCCCATGATTTTATGAATGATTCTACTTGTAGTGTATCTGATTCAGTATTCCAAATTTACATATTCTCTAGTTGTTTTGTTGCAACTACAATGAAATTCAAAGATTAAAATTAATTTTGATATTTGAATCTTAGAGAAAAGTTATGTCATAAAAACCTGTAACATTAAGAATTAATTCTATATGATAAGTAACAAATCTTTTTAGGATTCGATGATATTTTAAGTTAAGATCATTTTAAATTCGAAATACTTACAAATAGCACCAAAATTTGTGATTCAGCATCCTGAATTCGTAAATATATATAAAAGTTATAAAATATTTTATTTATAAAATTCATATTTAGTTTTTAATAACTTAATTTAATATGATATTAGATAAAGATCATCTTAATTGTAGTGGCAATTTCGATAGTGCAAACTTAACTGCATTTAAAAGCAGAAACATTCCCGTAAAACTTGCAACGTATAAATAAATTATTATTGGCTAATTTAAAGATTACTAATAGCAAAATGATAATATTTGATTTAAATGATAAGTTATCTAATTTAGTATTTGAATTACTTTTATTTTTATTATAAAAAAGATGAAAATTATTTGAAAGGTAAAAAGCATTATATTATAGTATATATACATTTTATAACGATAAAGAAATCATAGATTCTTAACAATTTGCAATAAAGTATTCAACTGCATTTGAATTAATTATGATGATAAAATGAAATGACAATATTTATCTAAATTACTATTATTTGTTGTACTTTAAGAAATTCTAGGCAATAAGTAAATATCAAAGTAGAATGAATAATAGTCCTTATATCTGAGAAAGCGAACCTATATAAACTGCTGCAAAAATATTTATAGTATGTTAATTATACTAACAAAAAAAAGTTAGAGATTTTGATACTAAACAACAAATCAACATTTCCTTATTAATATTAATAGTCACAGACAAATTTACATCATATTTGTTATTTAAATGGTGCGAATTCTAACTCAAACAATTTACCTAAATCGTTTATATATTTCAGTAGAAATATTTGGACAGATTATGCTATAAAATTTATGACTAATTGTAATTATATAAAACTCTAGCAAAAAAAGCAGCTTATGAGGTAATTTGATTAATTTAAGAAGATATAATTTTTCTTATAAACTAGATTTTCATATTAAATTATATCAAAAGAAAATGTCTCAACTTGATCTATATAGCATTAAAAAATGGAATATGAGTAGAAGGATGAAGTTTTATTTTGTAGGGAAATAGTATTTCCCTACAAAATCCTGTAAAATAATTGTAGTTAATATTATGATTCTGATGGTTTCAACTAACTCTTAATGATGATAAATGGAAAAAAATGTGTATTTGTATGAAAAAATTGACAGAGATATTCAACACCAAATTTTTGTTAAATACTTTAGTAATGAAGAAAAAGAAGGCAAACACCCTCGGTAGTTTGGCAGATAAAAGATAGATTAGGAGTTGAATACCCAAAACCATAATATATATAACTTCTAACAATCCTGGCATTGGTTCAACACTGGAGAGATTTTAAACGTGATTTAACATTTTCTCCTCGTACTCAGTAAACTTGGTATGAATGCTATTATTTTATCAAAGTATAAAAAAATGCCTATTTTAAAATTTTACAAGTAGCAAAAAGTTAAAGGATACTTTCCATCAAACAATTAATTAACAATAGGAGTCGAATCGAACTTACATTTTGATAAAATAAAACAATTACTTTATCTAAAAAATTTGAGTAAATTAAACATTATTACACCTACAAATCGTAACTATATTCACCGATAGGTGATTCGTTAAAACATCGGCATTCTTCGCGAGTAGTCAGTCAACTTTAGTTTCTAACGCCTAAGAGAAAAAGTGAATTCCTTATTGTATATTAGCTTGGCGTAAAAGAATATTAATAAATCGTGATTAACAAAATTCATTTATCTGAAAGTGAATTCGAAAATGTTTTAATAGAATAGGAATTATTTCGCAAGAAACAGATATAGATGAATTATTTTTTATGATCCCTTATTGACGAGTAAACCTTATTTTTTTAAGAATTCTACACCAAATCGCCTACATTAAACATTAATATGCATCATTAAATTTTTTGAAAATCCACAATATTTATTAGTTTTTTTAATAAAAATATATGTCAAATTTAGTGACGCTCTGTGTGCTAAGCTAAGAGTCAATAATAATAACGAAAAAATACCGCTTGATGTTTTTTGTAACAACTAGTTTATAAATTAATATATAATATTTCAAATTAATATATAATATTTCAAATTACATATTTTCGATAAATGTTGCTATAATTATAAACAACCAGGTCAATAATTACATTAAAAAAGAAAGCAGAGAGATACAAAATAAGGCGAATTTTGTTCTAGCATACAAACTCGAATTACTAGGGAATATTAATTATTTAGAAGACTTGAATTTACTAAAAATTTTGTCAACAGAATTCTTATAACTTTATAGAACGTAATAAAATAATTTTTTACAGCAGAAATAAAAAATAAAACCGTAGGGTCAGTTTTTTTAACTTTAAAGGGTTAAATATAGATTTATTCAATAAAAAAATTATCTAAGAAATGATTCATATTTTTACCTAAATTTAAATTCTGCTATAGAGTTGATAGCAATAAATGTAGGAAAATAACAACGAATATTTTTCATTTAAAATATAAAAGTAAATAAAAAATAAAAGTACTCGTTTCGTAATGAAAATGTGAATTTATTGCGCATAATCATATCATATAGCATAAATAAAATATAACATTTAAGACATAACTAAAAAATTATGACCAATTTTAGGAAATGAAGACAGTAGTTTAAGTCGAGAGGGAAATAATGACTAAAATATCATCATAGAATTTATAAATAAAAAATGATGATCGACATATGAACAATTTCGTCACTAAAATAGAAAACATGTCAGAATCTAGAAAGATGTGTTTTTATATTATGATGATATCCATTGTTAGATCTTATAAAGTATACAAAATTATTTAATTTCTTTCATGGTACATGAAAGATTCTTCGTAAAGACTCGTTATATTTGCTGCGCATTTAATTCAACACCAAAATGTTGAATTTTGGAAATATTGATAATTATGAATGAATTTGCAATTGCTCATTTGAATAATAAGATCAAGAAATTACAAAATCTTGGATTAAATTCTCGCTAATCTAAATATTTGTGTGGCGGTTTTTAATTGTTCTAAACAGAAAGATATTGATGATGAATACCATTATAAATGCATTGATAAAAAAGGAAAAATTTTTATAATATACAGACTTTTAAAGTCGAAAGTATTCCTATTTATTTTTAGAATAATCCACCCGTGAACTATAATATATACAATCCCATATTGTTATCTCCTCCAATATGAAAATGGAAAAATGTTATATATGACCTCGTAATTTTCTTTTTAAAAATTTGTGTAGAAGAATTTTTTCAAATAAATGGAAACTCTATATCCAAAAGAAAATATAATCATGGCAGAATTTTTGACAATCGAGAGTAATCGTTGAATAGTTGGCGGAGTTGACCGAGTTGACGGAGTTGAAGATAATGGAAATACTTTCTTGTGTATAATAAGCAACTAATAAAACAATTAATATCATTAAAATAGTCCAAGAATCGACTATTTGGAGCGTAAATATTAAAACGAGATAAAAATTTTAAAAGAGATCAATACTCGCTAATATTACTTTACGATTTCATGTAACGCAGAAAATATTCTAGCAAAAAATTATTTTTAGTTTTTCAGATATATAATAATACACAATAATTTATTGTAATTTTTACGATATTATTTAATAATTATATTTATTTTTCTATAATCGAATCAAAGTCCTGTGTAATTTTAAAAAAATAATATAAGGTAGATGAAAATAGTTACTATGAATAGATAAAAATTGATATTTAAAAAAGGCCAATTTTTCAAATTATGTAAACTACTGAATAGAGTAGAAATGTAAATGAATAACCACCAATATATATTTAAGTCAACATATATTATATTTATCAAAGCCTAATTACAGATATTAAGATTTTGTTGGAAATTTCTTGACACATTCTGTCACCACTAAAACTAAAATTACGTATACCTGACAGCTTGGAACCACTACTACGTCCTTAAATATCAAAAATTAATAATAAAGTAAATAATTTACAAGTTAAAATACCACTAATAAAATCCAAAATAAGATAAATACAATTAAGACGTTTAGCCCAATCTCTACTTATAACATACAATTTTCTCAATGTAATCGATTGATCAGACTCTAATTGTTCTAGCTGCTTTCCAACCAACAATATATCCCATCCAGAAACAACTTTGGAATATTCAATCAATTCATTTTTAATAAAAAATACAATTCCCTGAGTCACAAGATTGCATGATTTGGAACTTGACTTGCCATTTATATATCCATTCAATTTTCCACAAATAAATCCCATTTCAGATATCCTAAAATGTTGTATAGTATAAAAAATTTTTTAGTATATTATGTATATAAAAAATTAATCTAAAGTAAGACAAATTTGCTATTCTACAGTATATGTGATAAACTTCAGCAACTTTCGATAGTAATCGTTAATTTTGGGAAATCTTTCCCATTAGGAGCCATCGACAACACAAAAGTTATGGAATTGAACAATTTAGAGAAAATAATCAATTTATCATTAAATTTATATAAAATAATGTACAAGAAACGTTTATTGGTCGTGTATCTGCGGCATGGTGATTAATATATCTGCACGAAAAGATACTTCAGATAGATATGAATTTAGATGTAAAAAATACCATTTTTGAGTTATCAAAACTATTTTTAAGGAAATCATTTCTTTTTATGATATACCATATTACTTTTAAGTTACTTAAGAAACTTTAAAATTCTAGCTAAAAAAAGATCATATATTAATTATATTTGATCTAAACTATAATCTGCTAATCGTGACATGATTAATAATGCGAATAAATTGAGAAGAAAGTTTTGTTCAAATATCCAGCTGCAAACGAAAATATAATGTTGAGTTGATTCTTAAGAATCAACTATGTTGGATATTAGGTGGGGTAGATGAGAAAGGTAACTACTATCTAAAAGTTTCTATTTTAATCTTAGAACAAATCAAAATATCCTTGAAAGAGCAATTATCAAAAACCTTAGAGATAGTTCCACCATCTTTAAGAACGGGTGGTTTTGTTACAATCAACCTAAATATTTTTGCTTTGATATTGTAAAAAGTGATACACAAATAAAAGGGTTTTCATTAAAACTATTATGTAAGCCTTCAAATTATCAAATTATAGAAACGAAAATAATGACACTGCTTAAATTTGTGATTTTATATTTAATAAAAAAATTAAGTACTTTATGTAGATATTTAAAAAAATTAATTTTAATCTAAAAATGTTTCTAATGTGTTATTTTCATTTCTAGATGTTCGTCACATACACCGTAAATAACCGACAATTTAGATATTTTGAGAAAATTTTTGATTTCTACATATCATATTATTCTCATAGATTCAACTACGATATATATAAACTATAATTAATTACATTTTAGAAGCCATTAAATCATGATTATGATTTACGAAAAAGAACATCGTAAAATTATTAATCTTAAAAATACTATTTAATTATATTCAAAATATGTTATTTTATAGATGATTTAAAATTACGAAATAACTTCAGTATCATAAAGTAAAATATATTAAATAAAAAAGATTCGTAATAATCACATACATATTTACCTAGAATATATATCATTAAATTTATCTAAAATATATATCATTAATTTTAAAAATCTTTTATTAACAATATAATACATTTATTATTAAAATTGTGTAGATAAACTTGTATAAATTGATAATCGACTTACAAAAGTGACTCCTAAATTTAAATATAGCGCATCTTCTCTATTTAGCTACTAATAATAAACTTATTAGATCTTATCAAATTCAAAACCTGCAAAAGATATATTTGTTAAATGATATATGAAAAAAATTATGATTCAATTAGATATATAAATAGATACAGCAAAAATAAGTTATATTATATTAAAAAAAATAATTGTATAATTCTATTAAATACTACTTTGATATCAACTCTCTCACTGAACTCGATATATTTATATCATTATTCAATAAATATCGGTCATTATCACTATTATATCGTATATATTTCCCATTTAGTGCCTGTAAAACAAGAATCATATCTCTCAATAGGTCTGATTGCAACAGAATTGGTGATTTAAATGATACTGCTTCATTTATCAGTAAACAATCATCGGGTAAACGTGTTCTTATTGATTTTAACTTATTATTATATGACGCTTCATTTTGAATTTCGTCATTCACAGCAGCTTCGTCTAATTATTAGTAAATTTTTATTAGATTAGTTGTAAAATAATACCCTTTTGAGGCGGATTTTTCAATATATCAACTTTATCAAACTTTTTTGTATCTAACAATTGCCGACGCATTACAAGATTTAAAATATAATCCTCTAAAATGCGTACTTTCCTGATAATTTTCCGATTTATAATCTGACAACTAACAATAAATATAAAAATTAACATTTTATTATTATTTATCTACTGGATCATTCGAATTTTCTGAATATTTTTTCTACAGAAAAATATAACATTTATTTTTGCTTATAAAAATTTTACAAATTTTGAATTATTGTATATGCTTAACCATGATAAAAAATGAAGTATTTTCAGTATTTGAGGATCGGAATTTTCCTAAATAAAATATACTATTAATCATGTCATGTGACCACATACCGACTGATACAATTTTTCAACTAGTTCCATGGTATAACCGTATTTTTCATTTATATTTAGTTTATCAACTGTTATAATAAAATTTGAAATTATAATATATTTTAAATAAGATACATATTCGTTCAATTCGTGAAGTTATATTTGACAATGTAATCTTATTTTTTCTTCTGGGTAATCTATTTGAAAAAATTATTTAGTTTATATTTAAAAAATAATATACCCATTCAATATATCTTTACATGTTTCATAATTGTGTATAAATTTTATTTTTAATTCTTTATCTGATAACAGTGTTGATTTAGTTTCTATTATTAAAAATGAAAGTAAAAATCATTATCCTATTTATTTGTGACTTTTAAGCTCTGTAACTACTAACTCCTTTAGTAGTATGTCGATGGATTCGTCGGACATTTTAGCATGAATTAAAAACAATTAGTTAACGAGTTCGTCATTTATCGTCCCATGAATATGTTCTGTCAATTCTTTGTTACTTTTTTAAGTATAGCGTTTTTATTTCATATTAAATAATAGTTTATATTTTTCGAAGATAATCTATTATTTATTTAATCCAAAATAATATCAGTAACAACTCTATCATTGTTTATTTTCTGAAAATTTATCAGAATTGAATATGTCGGATTTATCTTTATATTAAGTAATATTAGAGATGTACATGTAATTTTTTTAAAATTTCAGATTAAATTACTCACTGCATTGTTTATAATGGATTCTGTAATATAAATGATGTAACTTATTCATAAATTTATTACTAAGATTTTTGAAATTTGTTGACTGTATAACAGAAATTATCTTTTCATTTTAAATTAAAATATAAACTGACAATAATGTTATAATTTTAAAATTAATTTAAATTAATCTTATGAAGTTGTTTTTATTATATTAAATAAATTTTTTTATAAGTTATAAATTAAAAAAAAATTAGAATTTAACTAGAGTATGAATTTAATAACAACGAAGTATGTATATATATTGGTAGAATTTCCTCTATATTTAACAATTAAACGTTATCAATATTCGTGGATAAATAACTATAATGCTCAAACTTTAGCACATATGGTATGCGTGCGCATATTATCGAATTATGAGTTGGTTAGAATACATTTTTATTAACCACGATTGTATTTAGCTTTGTTACCTTTTTCGTTAAATTTGCATATGGGAAATATAACATTATCGCAAAAATATTATATGATCGGGACACCTGTACTCTGTTGTGATGGAAAGTCGTGTCCAAAAATTTTTCCCCCAGATTTTAACTTCTGATGAAAAAACAAAGAGTTGATGAACATGCATACACATTAAAAGTTATTTTTGTATTTAAAACGATGTTTTGATCATACTAAATGCAGGTAGCTTGAATGAACACTCACCCTATGATCATGTAGTCATTTATTGTTGATAGATTTTCAGTTGATATTGACTATTATGACGAATCAAAAATAACATTTATTAATCAAATGCAACTAAATGAGTCCTAGCTTTAGTATAATTAGAGCATATTAAAGCCAGGAAGGAAGTCTTACGAATCTCTTATACCCTCTGAATTTAAAAGAACAGTGTGTCGTAAGTTTATCAGAGGTTTAAAGTCTGTTGTTACAAATTGTTGTTGCTACTGGGAAACGTCATAAATATTCAAGTTGCTAGAAGGCACGCATGACATCAAAATTGAGAATGCAAAGAACTATTATGCATTTAAAGTAATTCGCAGCAATCGTGGTAATGTGTATGTTCAAATAAAATACCTGCAAGCTTTACATTAGATGAGCCTATAGGTAAAATATTGTCAATCTTTTGATTAAAGAATAATTATATGTATTCAAAGAAGAAAAAAATAAGATAAAATGTTATAGATGCTATAGATACTATAAAGTTGTCATTTATCGAATAATTTTTATAAATTTGGCTAAACCTAACGTTGTGCTATAAACCGTTTTTTCGATGCTGTGAGTCATAATAAAATTTCAACAGATATTTATTTTGAACAGAATAGGACTAATGCAATGATCGACACGTGACCGGACATCGGTCTGATAAACTATTCAAACCTATTACAGATGCAGTTTAACACACCAAAAACAGATGCAATTTTTTAATAATAATGGTAATAGGTGAAATACAAAGCATTGGCGGCTAATGCGAATTAAGTCTCAAATTTTAAGCAAAAAGTTACGCTGAAAATTTTTGAAAAGCTTCTTGCAGACGTTATGCTTGCAACTGAAAAACTAATGAGTTGTAAAGTAATTATTGATGTAGAATTACGGAAAATATACCCCAAGGTCGATATTCCTAGATTTTGTGTTGTGTATAATGAGGAGTATATTTCTAATCCAGAATATAATCAAAAAAGGTGAAAAATAAAGCAAAATTGGTATCAGGCACGGTATTTTAAAAAATGGGAGCCATATCCGATCCGATAAAGCAATGCCATATAAACATTCTATTTTACCTTTGTAATTTGATCTAAAAAAAATCAGAAGACAATATTAATGAACACTTCATAAGTCCCTGAGTATTTAATATTTTACTAGTACCTAGAGAAAGCGACATCATACTCATATGCGTGAAGTAAAGATTTTATGAAAAAGCGTGATTCTTTTCCACAACATAGAATCGATGATATACTTTATAATCTTGGTGGCTCGCAACAGTTTACTAAAACGGATTTATCCACACGTTATTATCACTTATGTTTTTGTGAAAAATCTAAAAACATGATAGCATTCAAAACACCCGATAAATTTTATAAGTTTAAGTATACTCCTTTTGGACTATGCAACATTTTAGAGACTGGTTTACCACATATTCAGAAATGAATTGAATGTGTTCTTTTTTATCTACCTGGATGATATAATTATCTATAGAATAATCTAAGGAAGAACATCTGAGTTTCCTGAGCGATATTTTATATAACGCTGGACTGTCTATTAATTTTAAAACGTCTAAATTTTAGAAATTAAGAAGTTGAATTCTTTTTTTTTGTAGTTGATACAAATGATATTAGATCGGAAGAAAATAAAGTATCATGTTTTTAAAAGTGAGAACAATCGTCAAATGTACATGATGTACGAAAAGTTATTTGAGTCATCTCATATTACAGATAAATTGTAACAAATTTGGCTAATATCCTTAATTACACTATAATCAGATAACAAGTTTATAAAAAAATTTTTTAACTAATGTTTATCTGCCTTTTAAAGTCGCTGTTTGAAGAATTAACATCATCCCCTATTTCAGTGTAACTTAATTTGACATAAAAGTTTGTTGTCGATACTCTAACTCGTAATGATGCGATTTGAACTATTTTATCTCAGATCAATTATGGAGACGATAATGTAATAGTA
Source organism: Pempheris klunzingeri (assembly GCF_042242105.1). Classification (NCBI taxonomy): domain Eukaryota; kingdom Metazoa; phylum Chordata; class Actinopteri; order Acropomatiformes; family Pempheridae; genus Pempheris; species Pempheris klunzingeri. Next base: position 39,832 of record NW_027255067.1, read on the forward strand.
TATTCAGGCAGAGTAACTAAACTTGCAGAGAAAAATTACTTGACTAAAAGAAAAGGGCTTTTGGCAAATAACTAACGACATTCACGAGTTTAAGTTATGCCTAATCAAAGAAAATTTATTATTTGTACTGACTAATCAAATTTTGAATTAATAATGAGTTATAAAGATATATCAGAACAGCCAGGTCATTTTTTTAAATTTATTGGAGAATTTGACTTAGATGTTACTCATTTTAAAGGTATACTCTACGAAAATATGGATGCATTATCAAGAAAATTATTTGGATTTTCTATTAATCTTACCACTGACTCTGTAAAATTAGTAAAATTATATAGGCCTAAAAACATAACAAAAGTATTATATATAAAGAAATTTTTTAATAAATATGTTGAACTTCATTTATATTACTTGGACCAGAGGATAAATATTCTATGAAATGGTAGAAAATCATTAAAAACCATATTTGGTACTTATACAGAATCTGGGAATTTAAAAACAACAATAACCATCTTTGAATACTTGCACCTACCATCATCGTCAATTCAGTCACAGTAGCAATCCAAAAAGAACTAGCTTGAGCCAATGTTGGAATTGAAAGAATATTTTCGAGGTTGCAAACAATATGTTATTGACCACGCTAAAGAAATGATGCCTTCAATTGTTGTATGTATTATGTTACATATGCCAAAAGTAATCGCTTGAGTAAACCATTTAGAACTCCTCCGATTTTTATTGAACCCAAAGACGAAAAACGAAAATTTGTTCAGCGCATGCATATGTGCGTACAAAAATTAAATAAGAGTATATATTTAGTTACATTAATAAGAATATTGTTTTTTATGAGGTTCAATATTTACAATTTAGATAAAAAGTTTGTGCGTATTTTCTTCATATCTCATTTTTTCCGCTTGTATAATACTACGGAATTCAGTGAATGTTTGCCATGTTTAATTCGATATCATTCTCAACACTACTTTCATTAACTTTTATTTTATAAAAGCTTATAATGCAGAATAGCATTTGTTGAATTTGGCTAAAAACTTGAATGGAAAAGTTTCTGCACTGTTGGATGTTAGAAGAATATCATTTAAGAATTGCCAGTATACATTCCATTAGAAAATAGGATATTTGCTTCGTACTTTATTAGTTATTTTTCAAAATAATTTAAAAACGATGTCAAATTTTTATTGTAAAACTTTTTGGACTCATCCAAAATTATTTTATATTCAATTTCAACATTATCTTGGTCATAGAATGCTAAGAGTGTTACACACTTCACAAAAAAACGAAATTTTTTATTTTCATGAAATTACATACTTAACCCATCTTTTTGGATACTCCTGTAAATAGATTAACTGAAGTGGAGCACAACGAAATATATTTGGATTTTGTGCGTTTTTAAAGGCAACACTGACTGAAAGCACAAGGTTAATAACCGTGTAATCTGTAAAATTTTATAGAACATTTTTCTATGATGATATTGAGTGCTTTGAAATAGTCCGTTACTTTTTTTGTCTTTAGCAATATATACACAGGTCAAAACTTTTTTGAAGCTAAAACCGTGCAGAACATAGAATTGGAGAAATTCTCAAAGGCAAAATTTAAACTTACTATCAGCAATTAATATTTTTGAATTTTTTATATGCTTTAAATAGCTAAGAAGAGTTAAAATATGAATATGGTCATTATCGTTTACTCCTGAGTCAAAAAAGCCAGAAGTTCTCTTTTCATAAAGGGAAACTACTTGACTTCTCGAATAAACAACAATTATTGAATTGCATTTTCGAAAATACTAGATTATACTGCTTTAAGGCAGAATATGGCGTTCATTTACTTTTGTTTCAGATGTAGCAATAGAATAAACTACGTGTGTTGAATATTTTGGGATAAAATTTTGACTTTGGAATCCTAAAAATGGTTTAATATATCTTTAAATGATAGGGTTAAATTGTTTTTTTTTATAGAAACAAGAATGCAGGTATTTTCGATAGAAGTAACGAGTCTGGCTTGGCATCGCCACAATTTCAAATTCACTCTAATACAATGTTTGTTAAAAAATTATATTTCTACAAAATTATTTCGCGATTTCTACTTGTATGAATTAATTTTAATTCAGTTTCACACTGCTTCTCTGATATATACCGCTAAATTGCACGCGCGTAGCATTTCAAAGACCTCATGAAAGCTTATGACGAATTTGCGTTATACCAAGAAATGTATTACATTTGCCAAGAGCAAACACTTAAATACACTATTCCGAACTCCTCAAATGTATGATGAAAAGAAATAACCGTTGTAAAGGACAGGAATCGGCGAAGTTGGTTTCTCAAAATAACAAATCTTGGTAACAGATTCATCTTGGTAATAATGTACTACTCAAAGTTATGCGAAACACTCTCGATTAAAAATCAAATCGCAAAGATAGTAGTCAACTTGCTCATTACTTACTTTTTTCTATATATGGTATTTCAAAGGCCATATACTATGATAGAGGTGACTATTTTGAAGTAAAAGTGTATTCTGAATCGCTTATTATACTAAGTATTAATAAAACAAGAAGTACTGCATATTACCTGCTGTCTAATGGTTTAGTTCATCTATATAATTGAACTCTGTTCGAATATCATGTTAAAGTACAAAAGAATCAACAAAATCAGGACGAACATATTTTTTACGTATTGTGGGTCTATCTTTAAGAAGCACACGAAAAACAAAAGTATTAATAAACACATTGGTGTTTGGTAGAGAACACCACCAACTAGTAGAATCAAAACTATGTGAAAGCGCAAACTTACCCAACCATACAAGGAAATTCATCTACAATTCACTTACATATATATATATAAGTAAATGTAAACAAGAGGCTTGATCAAGTTAAAATTAAATTTTAGGAAAAACTCTATTAAAGAATTTACGGAACCTAAATAAAAGCCAAGAGACCAAGTTAATAAAAAAATCTGTCAGAACAAATAAATTTGTCGGGTCTACACAAAATGATCAATGAAATAAACAACAGAATTTATAAAATTTATTTTAATAGACAGCAATAAAAAATAAGTACGAAAAAAATAAATTTTGCGGGAAATAACTAAAGAGAATGGCGACATAAGATCATGCTTATAATGTGAGATTCAAGAGAAATGAAAGATAGACTCATATGTATATGGTTGACTACATTTATACATAAAAAAATCAGACATAAAGAGAGAGTTGATGTTACATTTTAGCACATAAACGAAGCGAGAGCACAATATTCACTTTTCCTGTCGTTTGTACACTGTAGTTATTTAAGTAAACACAATTGTAATTATCTTTGTAACTTGTATCGTTTATCTTGCATATAGAAGAATATAACAATAATATCTACGAAAATATTTAATCTCTCTGAATTAACAAAATGTATATGAAATAATGAATTTTTTTATGAAACTACGTATTATAAAAATAAAACATGCATTTGAGTGCATATAATGAACTGTTTAGACTATATACGAACGAAATTTAACGTCAAAACATCTATGAAAGCATATTTCTTAGATAGTATTCTTAGCCTATTTATTATGTGAATCAGTTAGAAAAAATTTATTAATCATCAAAAAAAATTCAATGTCTCATCAAAATCATCGTCCCAAATATTTTAAAATATTTACACATGCGGATAAAAAGTGATTTTTTTTTAATGTAAACAATGTTAGTTATTGTTAATTAATAATATGTACTTTTTTCTTACTAATAAAGTTTGTACTCCTCCATCAAAACAACCCTATACAACAATTGAGTCTCTCCGAATTTTTTTATTCAGTATTATTATTATGTAAAATTATGCTCCAAGGAATAAAATTATTCCTATATAATTCAAAACAAAATTCTAACAAACGTGTACCTGAAATGCGATTAGAGAATGTGCCAAATAAGCATAATATCATTTATGCGTTTCTTTGTAGCTTGCGAATTATGTTTTATTATTTTCTTTTGCTTATTATCTAATATAATTGTTTGCTTTTTTATTCGAATAATATCAAGTAACCTTTATCGCGCTGTCGATGAGCGTATACGTTTTATGAAACTTCAGTATATTAGTAAATAATGCTGAAAAGCTTAATAAAAATTATTATTGAGAAAAAGTTATTCAAGATATCCCAAAAACATTATAACCATGTAACTCATAAGATGGATCAAAAAAATTAGACATATTTGTATGTCAATCTACGATAAATACAAAGAAACGAGATAAATTTTTCATTTCTTTATGTATTATAAAGCTACCTGGCAATTGAAGTGTTCTCCGATCCTTTCTTAAGTTAGCTTAAATATCTTGAAGGGTCTATTGTTTACTAAGAGAATCAACTTTTTTAAGTAAAGTTGATACATTGGGCATAAAGTATTTCAAATTATCACTAGGGTGGTATTAAAAAAGTTTTTTAACAAACTTACTGGTAGAAGTATTGTTGCACTGGGATACATCATGAAAATTTCATACAATGCTATAGAGAATTTCTAAACTTTTTAGGTAATATTTGATATTAAATTTTCGAAATATGACATTTATGGGTGTTTATGGTCAAATCATTCAAACAGATGAGCTCCTCTTTGAAAGACGTAAGTACTATCGATAGCGATATTTAAGGTAGGATATTATTTAACATCTAAAATTGAATATTTTCAAACACATGCTATAATAGTGATAAATATACACCAAAGTTTGTATGACGATAACTCTTCGTATTTCAAACGTAGAATACGTATTGGCACTTAGAGAAAACATTAATTTGACAATTTTTCGTTCCTTACATTTTTTAAGATACAACATTATAAAATAAATATCTTTACGCAAATGATTGCATCTACCTACAAAGCAATCCTGGAAGTACTTAAATTAGGATTATAACCCAAGAGTAATGATAGGCCCTCTCGAATTTATTTTTGAAAAAAAATATTTCATAACTAGCGTTCGAGTAGTTTTAAATTAAAATAAATTGAGTATCATTTAAAATACTTAAATCAGTATATATTGGTTTGAAAAAATAAATATTTTAAACAAAATATTCATTAAGTGCGTGAATTATCTACAAGAGTGTTGTATTCTCAAGTTTTAGGCAGTAAGAATATAAAATAACCAATAGTAAAAAAGAGTGTTCACGAAACTAATGTTACAGATTATATACTGTGGAAGCTATTGTTGGCGACCACCTCCTGTTTAGAAATCATCAGAACGATGAGCGTTTCACAGATTCTTCTTTAAATATGATGTTTTCCTACAATTGGCTGAAAAGCTTATATAAGTAGTATTTGTAGTTTATTTTGTGATAGAGTCAAATAGGTCATTGCCTTTATGGGTAAAGATCGTTTTTACCGATAGTGGAAGGATAAAGTCGTAGATAGCAGCGGAATCAGAAAAGGATTACTCCTACCGCTAAAAACTGTCTGTTATTTATATTGAAAATTTTATTCAAGGTTTTAGAAGTCAGATTCAGTACTACATACATTCATAAACTAAATGAGATTCATCAGAAGATTTGATAGAATATATTACATTAATTGTAATCTCGAGATAGGCTTATAAATTCAAAATATGACGAAAAAATATGAAACATTGTATAAAACTTAATTACATAATTTTTAAAAAGATGTATCAGCTCACTTTCTTGATTTGATTGCAAAGGTTTACAGTTGGAAATATGGTTTAACATAAATTAGCATAATAATAATTTTGTTTATTGTTATTACATTACTATTTTAATGTTTTCATTTAATCATACATAAATTAATTCTTACATTTCATAATTTTAAAAATATTGATAACAAATTTTATTTAATTTATGATTATATTTTCTTTCTTAACGATATATATCGATTCTTATTATCATTATTTATATCAACTTATGATTATAATAATAAACAAGCGGATTATGGCGAGTTCTAGCACCACAGAAAGATGCTTGAAAATATCTCTAAATGCTGAATTTCTAACAAATTCAAGGAATAATAACATTAAATATATAGAATTATAGCATCTTAATATAAAAAATTAGACGCAAATATTTTGGATTCTTCTGATTAAATTCAACAGTTACTCTTCAGGAATTGAGGTACGCAGTACCTTATTACAATCTTGGAAATCAAAATAGCAACACAAAAAATTAATTTATAGCCGCCTTTAAAATTATGTAAATGCATTATCTACGTGGAGAAAATGAAAATGAGTAAATGGGCACTTTGCAGTGAATGAAAGAGTCAAAAATTATTTTTTTGTTGGTCATATAATTATTAATAAGCTGCTGATGTTATGTAGATGAACAAAATGAATATTCTTCCATGGTAAATGAAGTTTCTAATATTCTCACTATAAAGCATTCGTTGCAATATGTAAGTAAAGATAGTGTAGATACAAATAATATTAAATCCATTTGAAATCAACTTAAAATGACATTAAAAAGTAGAATGCGTGAAGAAATTTACAAAATATTAGATTTACATTTTAAGCAATATTTTCTCCAGTTTATTCATAATTAACACAGTAAATTTGGCTGAAAAACTTCTAAAACACTGCTCGTCGTTTTATGTCTAAAATTAGCAATTTTTATTATTTAGTCTTAAATGGTCTTATTATATTAATGTGAATATAGTTTTTTAAATTAATACGTCAATTTTACAACGTGACTCAATAATTATTTTAATGTATTAATTTTTTATTATTTATGTTTTTGAATATCCAAAATATCATGGACTAAGCGTACCCACGTGAAAATAATTTTTTTAGGATGAAATCATTGTTACAATAGTTTTCCACCTTAATGTATATTATGGCAATAACATAAAAAATGCCAACAGGGAAAATATTACTTGATATGATACAATCCATATTTCTTTCACATAAGTAAAAAACTTTATAATTTTGTAAAATCTCGCAAAAAATAGGAACACTAGTCTAAAAGTTCGTATTTTATCTTCGTATATTTAAGAGTTTTCGCCACAAAATCAATTTACTGTATAAATATATTTATTCTCTTTAAAAAAAATTATATTAAATATAAAAGTATTTAATTTTCAAATGCCACATTTTATTTTTATGTGTTGATTTTCAACACTTCAATTCTTTTTATTATTTTTATCTAACAACTAAAAAATATCATTTAAGGTACATTGTTGCGATAGGTCTTAGATGGAGTAGAATAAAGAATCAATTTTTATAAAAACCAAAAATTTGGGATGAAAAATAGCGTAAATTAAGATTGTTTATATTAATTGCTAAAATTTATTCATGCTTAAACTAGCTAATTATCATTATAACATTTCACAAAAAATCTATAACTAAAATATCACATTTTATTTGCTAAAATTGTAAAACATATCTGAATTCACAGTTATACAGAAGGAAAAGGTGAACCAAAGAATATAACACACTAAGCATGCGTTAAATCAAACAATTACGATCATATCCGATACGTTTTTATTTTAAATTGACGTTGCGGTTTCATCACATAATACTGTACATTTTGTTCGAAGAACAACATTTATCTGAAATACTAATTAAAATACTTGTGATGAATGCCAAATATTATATTAGAACTATAACATTGTCTCAGATTCTATTATCAGTGAAAGCTTTTTAAAAGTTTGTTTTTGAATTACTGACAGATAATTTTTACTTTTCAAAGTAAATTTCGCGTAATAACATTGAATAAATAATCCGAAGATATTTAGTTGTTGAAAATAAGTATTTGCGGGAGAAGCAACAGTTGTATTTTTTCTTTTCCACTCTCTAGTTAAATATAAAACAGAGCAATACTGACACTTAAGAAGTTAAAAAAGCACTACATATTCCATTATGACGTTGTTGATTGTTCGTTAGGCATTATGTGTGGTTTTGTAAACAAATGACTTTTCATTCGCGTGAAATTTACATTTACTAGGGTAAAGTAGACTGGGGCTTGTGCATAAAGATATGCATTTCAAAAACGTTTACTTTAGATTTATTAATAATAAAATGTGCGTTTTATTATTAGGTTATTATTGTTTCGGATTACGTTTCTTTGGCACCAATTCCAAGTAAAATATAATATAACACTAAAGATAATTCTGGCAGGATTATTTTTAGTTGTGCATTTCCTTTTGAGTTTTATTACTGTGAGTTTCGTTATTTTTAGTGCATAAGTTAAAAATTAATTCCTATTTTACTAAACATTGATTTTCTTTTTAATTCTGAAAAAAGGCACCAATTCAGAATGAGCTTGAACTAAACTTATTTTGAAATGACGATTGATAATTTCCGCAGTTTGACGCTCGTTTGATAATATTGCTTGTTTTACTGAAGACTTTTGCTTTTAGAAGGATATTTATAACCTTTAATAAAATATTTCTCGAAATATTGGGAAACAGATTAAACATTGATAATCTTAAATTTCTTCGCTTCAAAACACAATTCTTAAAACTTTTTTTTTCAAACAACCATTCTGAGAAATGCAAGAAATGTGATGCGTTTTGTAAAAATCTCTTAATTTTAGATTTATGTTTAGAAAATTCAAATTTTCCTAGATATACATTAGCCAGTGTAAAATAAAAAAAAGGGAGCTTGTGTTCCGATGCTTTTTTAATACCATTATAGATAGAGACCTCAATATACATAATAATGTTTTTATAAAAATTTCAAGTTTCCTATCTCATTGATTATTTCAATCAAATTAGCTTAGATTTGTAAAAAATGTTTATCATTAACGCAGATGAAATTGTAAAAAATTTCTCCTTAATTTTACAGAGCTGCAAAATCTCTAAAAATATATTCTTAAATGTTCCGTAAGTAACCTAAAATTTAAATATTTTAGGTGTAATAGATTTTGAAAAAGTAGAAAAGAAAACGATTAAAATTTTATCGTCTGACCCAGAATCATATTAACAAAAGTACTCTTTAGGTTTACGTTAAGAAAACAAAAGATTTATTTCTCAGCCAGTTTTAATATTGTGTATTTTTCTTACATTTTGATGAATAAATTATTCTAAAAATAAGGGGAAACCCCCCTTTTA
>NW_027255068.1:0-48805 GCF_042242105.1 Pempheris klunzingeri
TGCACCAGGTGTATGTATTTTTTTAATTTAATTTTGGAATAATCGTATTATTAGAATTTGGAATAAGTATTTATTTTTTATAGGAATAAATCGATAATCAGAGCAATCTCGAAAATTAAAGTGCTATAATTTTCAAAAGTGCCTTTGCGGTCTATCAAAGAATCGATCGCACGATTAATCTCTCAATGATTATTGATAATAATCATTAATAATACTAAATGTATTGGGATTGTTAACTTAGTTCTTTATTACACATCAAACTAGACATATAATTGACAAGAAAATGATTTAAGTTATTTTGAATTTTTCCATACATAATACATAGAAAAAATGTTATTTTTAAAATTATTAGATGATTGATCAATTTTTAATATCTACCTAAATTTATAACTCTTATTTTTGGATCACAAGCATCAAATGATCTACAAAAATCATTAGTAGATATCTTATTAATGAAACGTCCAATCATTATAATTTATTGTGCTTGTTAACATCGTTTAAAATATTGTGGTGTAAGATTTCAATTAAAAAATTTATCTGAAACTATGTGATTTCTAACCAATTCCTGTTAAACAATTTTTTTTAATTCTAATTAAGGTAGTATTAATTTTTTATAATGTTAGTAAAATTTTTAATATTTCATATGATTAATATATTGGTATTTGATAACTCAAATAAGAACTTGTTATCTATAATGATAAAGTACCCTTATATAATTATCTTTATTTAGAATTTGCTTGCTTTATTTGATAGGTACTCCATCGAGATATTTCCAAGGTAAATACCTTAATAATTACCATTTATCATGAAAAATAATTTTATTGTAGTAGGGAAACCATAATAAATACGGCTATACTTATAAGTAGTACTAGCTGGACAGGTATTATAATAATAAAATATTATAATTTAAAAATTATTTAGAGGATGAAAACTTTGATATACTTTTAGATACTTTTAAGCGTAAATTCATGGTTTTTATCTTGCTTTATCTTTGGCCTATTTAGTTTACGACAAAATGTGTGAAAATAACTCTGAATATCCAAATGTACAATGTATTATTACAGGTATTTCATATCATTTCAAATATGTTATATTTTTGTAATTTTATTTTAATTTTATAAATTAGAATATTATTTTAATGTGAAAACCATATTTTTATACGCATTTAAATGTAAATTAAGTAAAATGGCATAGAATTTTTTTAAACAGAAAATACGTTAATCTAGATTTAATACATAAATATGGCCGTATACTATTTATAAATCTCTTATTTTTATTTTCTTTTAACGCCTGTTGAAGAATTTTATTATTAATAAAATATTTTTGTTAATAAAATTTATATTGTATGTTATATGCAACTTTCGTGCTTAATAATCATAAATTCAGGAATATACGGTTTCTACGTTCCTTGTTAAAAAACAATGTAAGTTTTATAACTCTCGCTAATACACGCTCTACTGTTTCTTACGTGCACTCTTACAAAAAAGTTATGCTTCTTCATAATTTACGATTCTTCATTATTTATGATTATTCAGAATTTACGTTTCTCGATACGTTGGATAAGCGTAATCTAAAAGTAGAAGCTTATTATGACACTATATTCCATTTTGAGTATTTTTCACGAAATGAGCACTCTAAGAATTCTACAATTCTTCTAAATTATACTTTGATAATTTAAATACACATTCAATCTTTTTTTATTCATTTAATCCAAAATTCATTTTGGATAAATTTTTTTACAAATAATAGTATAAGATTAATTTTCAACAAGAATCCGTTATATTTTCTCACTGCCCTTTTACTGTCAATTGAGATTTAAAAATTACAAAGTTATGTTTACTAGCAGTCATATATTTTATTTTCAAGTATATTTTTGAAAACCTTTTTTTTGACATAATATTTAAGTAATAACATTTGAGTTAGATTTTATTATAAGTAGATCTTTTTACTAAAAATTGGATAATTAATGTCAGTCTACCATCTCCTTTTCTCAGTTTTTTTTGGTATTTATTAGTAATATCTGTTATATTAAACATACCGAGATATATGCTTCTCTATACACTCCATGCTATATAGAATCAAAAAGATCTTTTATCACGACGAAAATCGCGTATTAAATAAGTTTTCATTAATTACTTGATGTCTTATCAGATGCAATGTATCATCTTTTTTTTGTTGACTAATACATAATATGCTCTCTACAGTAGTAGAACCTTTCTATCGCACAATAAAGCTAATTTTATGTTTTTTTATATATTTAAGACAAAAATATTGTAATTTTTAATTTAAAGTAATTATAAACTGAAACCTTAAAAAGTTCATTTTTAAAAACTATTCATCTTCATATTTTACAGAATTCTTTTATATTTCACCTAATTTCAATTACAACGTTAGCTCGAAATTAATTTTTAATAGAAGTTCTAGTCAACTTCTATTAATTATTTTATATTAATTTTGATGGTTCTAGTTTTTTTATCAAAATATTTCATATCTGAATTTACATTATAAAAGTCGTTATTACCTTACACATTTGACCAGCAAAAATAAACTAAGACCTTATTTGTGGATATTTTTCAATGGTTTAACCAAAAAAAATTTTTTTAATTAAATTTTCAAATGAAGAAAATATATAATTGTTGGTTACGTGAATACATGAATAACCTCTTATTATACTTATAATTGCAATATCATACACTTGAGATCATTTTAGTTTAATAATAGTATTTATATTCAATTTAATATGAATATTTATTTACATGATAAATCATATTTTTTATATAACATTAATTTCAACCATGCCTACAAATTTTCATTTCTTTGTTACGCACATTATTTTCCTTGTTTCTTTTGCTATTGATTAAAATTTTTTCATCTCGTTTCCATTTAATATGTCCTCCCCCTCACGTTCGAGGTTATTTATATTTAGAAGATTCTATAAAATTTTCGTGAATTATATAATTTTTTCAAATTATATAAATATTAATGATGATCCATGTGATTCATTATAACACACTATTTTATATATATGGAATAATTTTTTTAAATGCACACTAATAAATATTAGTAAGAATGCTTTAATGTATTTAATATTTTAAATTGCGCACAAGAAATGATTGAAACTATCAGTGATCGTCTAAAATCATCTCGTATAAAATTCATATGATTTTTATTATAGTTTTAATAACCTATCGAAACAATTTTTAATTTTTTTTTAAATAAAAAGAGACGAAAACTGAATAACTGTGATTACTATTTATAATCTATTAGCGATTAATATATTTGTTTTCAAATAAACGTAACAAATTTTGTCAAAAATGCTTCCTCTCAGCAATTTAACATATTGTATAATTAATATAGAGGTTGTTAATCAAACTCATAACTTTTGTAATCAGTTGCGTTACATTCGTACTAAACCTCGTGAAGACGTAATAAATAATAAAACAACATAACTTTTTTATACATAAGAATTTATTACTAATTTTTACCCAACAGTAATTTCACCTTTTGAATATCAAGTGAAGTAGCCTATCAATTATTTTTCTGTTAAATGCATCACATTTAACCGAGAATTTTTTTTAACATTCAGACAGAGCTTTTTCAAATTCTTTTTCGGTAACCTATTTTCTCTTAACTAGATTTTTGCAAATTCAGAATACATTTTCAAAAACTTAGAGTATGGTTGAAAAAATTGAATATTCATACTTGATCTACAATCATCGCTTGCCGACCGATGTAGTGTTGTATTCTATGGTTATCCATGATAAATGCTGGGCTATGAATATTTTTGTGGAATGCTTACATTTCTCAATACTTGAAGCCATGTTCTGAATTTTTCACTTGCCACTACCCTTATTTAACGGATTTAATGGTAAATTATCACATTTTTATTTACACCTAATACAAATGTAATGTCACTGTTTTTTGCAGCAACTACAAAGGTGTATGTGGTATTTTCCTTTTTTATTATGTAACAACGATAATTCCTACTTTGCCAAGAAAAATAATGCTTTTGTGTACCCTTGTGCTCTCTAGCCCATGAAACATATTCGCATATTTTTTTTAATTAGTGTTAACTTAACTTCTTTTTGGGCATTTTAAAATTGATTTAAATTTGTCTTCAAAACGTTTTACTATTGTATCAATTTTACATATGGATATATTCAAAGTTAACCCTTTCTGAACTTTTTTTAGTTATTTCTGAGTAATTATGTAATTTTTACCCACCCATCAAATAATTTGTTCCTTTTTGTCAAATGACAAAAGGAAGGGCTTTTCACAAAGCCTGATATCTTTTAACTTTTATGACATGATGTCACAGTTGTTGTTTTTAATTCCATTTCAGCGCCAACCACAAAATTTCTCATTAGATTTTGACTGTAAAGAAACAACTGTTCTTATAAGCCCATCGAAATGACCGATAATCGCTTCCTTCTTTTGTCTGGTTTGAGAATATAAAGTATTATCTTATTATTATTAGAATTTAGAATTTGGGCAAAGAACTAATTGCGTGTTCTCTGTTGACTCATTGTTTTGAGTACATTTTAAATTGATAAATAATTTTTGGAACCTAATTTTTTAAGAAAATGAGCCGATTTTTATTAAAAACCCCGAATAATATTAGTTTTATTCCTAGTTGAGTCATTACTGTATATCTCTAATAATATCTTTTGTTTTATCACAATTTCCAGAATTTCTAATATTTGCTTTGATTTTTCTCAAGTTTCTATGATACAAATTTTATTATACATTATCACTAATGATTAATTTATAAGTTCATTAAACTATTTTATTCTCCTAAATTATATAAATTCGCGACAAAAGTTTTAAAAATTTGAGATTATAATATTTAGGTAACAAATAAATATATAGCTGTTTCTTGGCGCGTTTGAAAATTTGAATTATCAAACAAATTATCGTGCCTTACGTTAAAGTGTCAAAGAGTATTAATTTCAATTTTTATGTAATTTTTATTATCTTAAATTCTCTTCAATATCTCCATCATTGACAACGAAAAAATTCGTCCAGTAAAAACATCGCTTGATGCGTGCGCATTTCCTTTTTTTAGCGCGCTCGTTTCCTGGGAATTTGTCATAATGGCAGGTGATATGATATTCTTAAAGAATTGTATCTTTACAAAACATTCTTGCAAAATTAATCACAATTATGGATAAGTCAAATCAGCAGCTGCTCTGCAAGATTGGTAACTTTATTGGACAAAATTGGCAAAATAGATTAAATTGATGACCTTAATCATTCTTTGTCGAAAAATGAAATTTCAAAAACTTTATTCGACTCTTAAATTCAAGATATAGCGAATAATTCCGCATATTCTACCTCTATCATCTATTCACAAGTAACATCTGACAAAAAAAGTTCGAAAGGCCAATAATGAACAAAGAAAGTATTTTTACAAATATTAGAAAACGGAATTTTATTCAAATTGACCGCTCAAAACCTTTAAGTGAGCTAAATATTAGGACGCTTAGAGTCAAAAACTTCTGCTTATTGGATTCAGGAACCGAATTTGACGACGGGATAGTTATTCTAACTACAAAAAATAATATGGAAGTTTTAGAAAACCCGAAAATTTTATTAGCGGGTGGAACATTTAAAGTTTGCTCGAAGGAGATTTTCCAGTTGTATGTTCTGTAAGGAATAATTAGGATGAATGTTTTTCCTCTAGAGTATATACTATTAAAATCCAAAAAAAAAGACTACCTGAAGGCATTTAAATTTATTAAGGAAAAATGCAAGGAAAAATGCGATAATTTTCGTATATATATATATGATTATAGATTTCGAAATTGCTGCATATGTTGTTTTTAAAAAAGCAACAAAAAGTGATATTTACTTTTGCCTATTCTATTTTGGGCAAATTATTTGCCGAACGCTTCTAAACAATGGATGGGCCAACATTTTATAAAGAACGTGGAATGTTGATTTTTTATAAAATGCTTAACCTCATTATCGTTCGTTCCATCCGAATTTGTCGAGATAGAATATAAAAAAATATTAAAGGAAATATCAAAGGAATAAATTTAATGCCTCTCCTCAATTACTTTGAATAAAACTTTCTGAGAGGTATCAAATACACAGTCAGAGCACGGAATTCTTATTTTAGGGTAATGATTGATATTCCACATACTTCAATTAAGCAGAAGTATTTCACAGTCATTTTCATGGTCTATTTGAGCAATGCTATCCTAGGATATACACTATTTGAAAAGCTCAAATTATAATAGAGTAATGTTGAAAACGGCATGGAATATCATTTTGCCTAATTTGTCATCTGTCGGAACACAGCATATTCACGCAAATTAGATCGCATTAAAGAAACTTGCAAAGATTATAAAGACCAAATCTGGACTTATTATCTTGAATTAGTAGTAGAAGGATATAATTGGAAGTACAATTAAATTAAAATATATACATATAATGTTAACTTTTCTTATGTTCTCATATTGCGCATGTGTCTGTCGAATTTTCTGTTTCCACAGACTATTAATTTAATTTCTTTGGAATTTAATTATTTTAAATTTTTTTCAAATATACTTTCAATATCTCCATCATTATGTGAATAGTTAAAATTATGTGAGTAGTATGTAAATTATTTATATTTAAAATGACGACATTTATCTTTGAACGCTTGAAAAAAGACATTTTTGTTAATATTTATGATATTAAATTAGTGGATTTACCAAAGAAAATAAGATATCTTGTTAAAAATTTACAGCTTTTTGGTCAAAGCTCAAATCTTGACTTGTTTTAAGACCCACTGAAAAATCGAGTATAATAATTAAATTGATAAAAATTCACTAACTTGAGTAAAATGAATTTTTTTGCCTTTTATTAACTGAGAAATTTGATACTTTTACAGTATATATTATAATATTTAGGATATATATGTAAGGCAAAAATATTACATATTATGAAATTTCTAATTTTGATACTTTATAATTTTTTTAATTATAATTAAAAAATCTACTTAAATTTGTAAATTTTATTATTTTTTTAATGAAAAATAATTAACAACACACTTAAGTAAGATAAATTTTTCGAATCGGTTTGTTACCCATTCCACATTCCCGAAAGAAACCTATAAGATTAAATAGTTATTTATATTTTATTAAAAAAAATATAATATACTAATTTATAATACTTTTTATCGAAGAAATAAAATATATATATATTTGTGGTTAAAATTTATTGGCAGCATCTCATGTTTGACTTCCTATTCTTATTGTTTAAGCTGTGTCTAATAAGAAACACGTCTGAATTATTGTATTATGATTTTTATACTCTTACGGTGACGTCACTAAAAATATTTATATGTTCACATTACACTTTAATTGCTTTGCAAGTAGTTAATTATCTTATTAAATTATTTCTAATGTATGTAAATTTGTTCTTTTCCATTATGTAAACTACGTAGAATTATAATGAATCTTTTTTTTAAATGTTGGTAATAATTATCATAACATTTTATTATGATACTAGTATTATTTTATTATCAAATGATCACTATATTCGTTAACTTCAACTTAATACTTTGCATTAATATGACTTACTAAATACATCAAAAGAATAATGTCCGAAAATTAATATTTTTTTTAATAAAAATTTTTTTATCGGCCATTTAGGGAGATATATTTTTCAAATAATTTGCGACGTAACCTTACATAGAGATCATCTTAATTCTTGCTACAATCACCACATGCCATTTAAATCTGCAAATGCGTTCGATATAGTTCAAAAATTAGCTGCTATTAAAGTTAATACTTAAAAGAAATACTATGCTTATTATAATGATAATAAAATTAAATTTCTCTTTGCGCATGGATCTATTTTTGATATTTAATCAGCAAAATAAACTTCCTAAATTATTGCCCACAAAAATTTCTAATTAATTTTCCACCTTTTACAGTCGCATCAAATAGTCATATCGTATTCACTTTTTATGACCTGGATTCAAAATTATATAATAGATAAAGTAACTTTATAGTTAATATATAAATCTTTTAACATGTAAAATGAACCTGTTAAGAATTATGAAACTTTTTTTTGATCCGTATAATACAAATAAAAACATAATCAAGAAGGTTCACATTTTTTTTGTTATGATAAGGGGAGTATATAATCGTTTAAAATTACCTCCTATTTTATAGTAAATTTTGATTAAGTATACAATCTTCTCATAGTCACTATGTGTAGTAATTACTCATAGCCTGAATAATTCTCAATCGACAATAGATATTGTATACAATAATAATTTGAAGATATTACTACTTTATCAATCTCAAAAATACTCAGTAATAATTTTTGATAATTCTGAACATGTTAGCACTGTTTGATCATTACAATTCATGCTAAACTTACAATATTATTAGTAAAAAATACAATCATAATTTTTCACTTACAAATTAAAAGCTTTTATTTACTTGTTAAAGTATATTACAGTCAAATTAGTAAATGGGGCCAAAAATCATAAATTTTGAGGTCCTCAAAAACTATGTGAAAAGTGCGGAAGAAATAAAATTTGGTGGAAACATTACAGTTTAACTTTTAATAAAGTATATAATAGTTAGGTTTTATTTTATTCGCAGTGAGTTCATATTTTCTTTAAACTTGTATGGGTAAAGAATATATTATAGAGTTTTTTATTTAATACGTTAATAACTATGAAAAAAAAAAACATTCCATATCGTACACTACTTTCTTATCATCTAAATGCTCCATTAATAATTCGCTGCTGTCTTTTTTATCACTGTTATGATTATCATGGAAATCTCTAACATTATAGTTTAAACAATATACTGTTCAATTAAACATTCTTCGTAGTCCTGTTGTTTTCTACTATATCTAACTTGAGTGCTATACATTTTTTTAAAAGACCTTTCGTAAACAGAATCAGTTATTTCGTCCGAGGCTACTTTTGAATATTATATTGCGTCTAGTCTAATATTGGGATTACTTTATAACTGAATCTATTTGAGCTACATTATTTATATTTTTGATAATTTTTCTCATCATCCAATTATTAAAATGCTTTAAACGTCTTTACAATACCCTTATCACATAGTTTACTTAAAGAAGTCATATTTTTTCATAAAAAAAAATGGTTTTTTTCATGTTAGAATATTTTATAGAAGTAGCGTAACCAGTTTCATTTTCTATTAGAGGTGCCATTTCTTTTTTTACCTTATTCCTTCATTAATACGCGTTAGACTATTTACGTACAATAATTAGTCATCCAAAAATTTCATGAAGCATTACAATCTATACTCATTGTTTTTTGATTCATTCCTCTCAATACTCTTTGTGACTTGTGATGTCCTATTATTCTCATATTAGCGATTTTTTTAGTGCCGCATAAAGTAAATGTGAGGCATTATTTCCTATTCTTGTCTGATAAAAAATTCATTTTTTAAACAGAACTTTTTTTTGACAGAGGTATATAAAAAAATTGCAGTTTAATCAAATCATAACTGAATGTATTTTCTAAGTAAATTATTAAATCTTGACAAAAAGTTTTCAGAAATTTCTTAATCAGCCCGATTGGCAGATAACTCAAAGAATAGAATTTTATATCATATTTTTTCCTCTTTTGTAAACCTGACCATTTTAAGAAACAACGTTTTTATCAGAATGCCTATATATATATATGCGATTTTTCATGCAGTAAGCTTCAACTTTGGCAAATTGATTTTAAAAACTTTATATCTGAGGGAACGAAAAATCGTCTGTATTTAATTTTTATCTCTTTATCCCATTTAATGTAAAAGAGCCATGATATAGGATTCTCTTCCTATTTATTTTTAATCGATGTAGAGTTTCGTTAGAGATGCGATATTTTTCACAAATAAATGCATCATTAAGCAATATTTATAATAAATCTTTACGCATTTTAGTTTTATAATTTAAATTTTATTTTGTAGTCATACCCTTTCTTGATTTTTTAAATAAATTTAACAATTATGATGGATGTTCTAGTATCTTTCACACTGAAATCATGGTTGTTGAGGTTTCATAATTTTGTAATTTATTGAGTTATTAAAACATATATATTAAAAAAAATAATAATGAATGGTTTAAAACTGTAACTAATTTTGCCACACTTGGGGGTATATTTTAAAAGATTTGAATTTTTATAAATATGACTATTTTTTTTAAATTTTCATTTTTATTAATATTATCATTTTTTTAAATATTTAAAAAAATAGTTTTCTTCTCCGTATGAGTTTCCTCGAAACCCATAGACCCGTGTTCTAGTTCTTAATATTATCCCACATAATAATATTAAATAAATATTGTTTCACTATAAATATATTTGCTAGGTAAAGGACCGTTAAAAAATTTGTACATCGAAAAGATTAAATCATTTACATATCATAAAGTTAATATTCAAACCAGCTGGCTCTCTCATAATGATTATGCCTTGATGTTAGGTAAAAACTATAAATTTTTATTATTTTTGCTGTTAATAGTTCTTCATTCTGTATATCGCTAGCTCATGCTAACATTGGAATTTCATTACATACATCATCTTCTGGTCTGGATTTCCCGATGAAAGTTGATTTGTTTTATAAATTTAAATACAAAAAAAATCTATTCCTATCATTTTAGGTTATTGATATGTTTGGATGTAATTTGCCTGTATGTGCAATTGATTTCGAATGGTATAATTTTTTGTGTAGTTTACTTAAATAATTTCTCTAATTTAGCCTTAGTGAAAGATTTATCCCAGATAGTGATGGACTTACCTTCAGTGACTCTAATGAATTAAATATATGTTTACAAGTAGATTTATAAACATTTGAGCATCCTATGACTTGATTTAAATAGAAAATGCTTAAAAATTTTTCAAATGGTTCATCCCCATACTTGGATAAAATAAAGCTGAAAATTAATAATAAACCTTCAACTGATCAGTGTTGGAAACATGAATGGAATAAATCCATTAAGCCACTACTAAACATATAAAAATAATTTACTTCTTGATTTCATCATATAAATATAATTTAAATAATTTTTCTCTATAAATGTTATAGAATGTAGAAAAATTTTATTCTTAAAAAGTTACAACAATTTAAATAATATGAATATAATAAAAATTATCTAACTACTGTTACAAATTACCTGATTTTGCATCAAGAGTTAAAGTTGTTGAAATCCAAATTCGAATAAAAAAATTTTGTACGAATAGAAAATTTTTTATTTTTATAATTATTTTATATAATAAATAAAAAGAAAAAAATAATTAAATTATACACACTAATCTCGGTATTTTTTTTCAATTATGAGAATCTGACGAAGAATAGCTTTATATATCGGAAATAATGTTTATATATTTTAAAACACATCGTTCTGTGGCATCATGTAAAAGTTTTTTACTTTTCTTAATCAATCCACGTGCCCCTTGAGAACAAACGTCAGCGTAGTTATTTTACACGAATTATGCGAAATTGGAGTAATCATTCTAACGAAAGAAGAGCTATAGCATTTGACATGTTAGTAAATGAAGGAAAAAAACTGAGTGATGTTGCGAATTTGTTAAACATACCTAAGTCAACACTAAGCGGTATCATAAAAAATTATAGAACAGGTTCTTCTGATAAAAAAATAAAAGAACAAAGACATGTGAAGTAGACAGATTCCATTAAACAAGATATTCTAATGCTAATAGAAGATAATTACACAAATTCAATTGAAAAAATGATTGTGGCAATATATCTGGATGTACATATATCTACTGCGTACCAACGGCTTAACTCGTGGAATATTACCTACAACAAAAGTAAGTCAATTCCTTAAAGTAGGAACTGTGAAGTCATATAACTTAAAGGCAAGGCCCATGTTATCAAGTATAATTATGTTCCAATAGATGTCAGATATAGAAAAGTTATTTTTGTCGGCGAGAGCCCTTTTTCTTTACATATACTTAAAATTCGCGAAAGAGTAATAAGAGGACGTACTTCTACCTATGTAATATCGAATGCTCGAGGTTAAAACATAACGTTGTTACTAACAGTCAACGCTGGCAATGTATTACATTGTAAAACAGTACTAGGAAATTTGAAAACCTAAATTTACATGCATTTTTAAAAGTTATTTTAAACATCCTTGACGATGATGGCCATATTATTTTTATCGGCAATGTATTGTTTCACCACTCCAATCAAAAGTTTTATGGTGAATACCCATATGAGATTCATTATCTTCCAAGATATTCACCTTTTTGAATCCTTGTGAAGAGGTGTTCAAAAAAAATCAAATACGCGGAGTCTTGGTTCAATTCATGGTAGAAATAAATTTCAATGAAGGATGATGCAAAAATTGTTCAGAAAACACACTTGAACAATTATTTTCAACATTCGTAATCATTTTTAGTTAGATGCTCTTCACTTGACGACATCAGCGCAGAATAATGCGCTTAATTTTATTATTTTATATATTCATTATTTTCTATATTTATTATATAAAATCATTGTATTTTTAAAAGAAAAATTTTCTTTAAAAAAAAAATATTTTTTGTTCGACTTTGGTTGTCAACAAGCTCATCTTAGGTTGTGAAACTCGAAATAAAAATAATATTTGAATCAAAAGAGAACTCATTTTACACAATTTCAAGTTGTTGGACTAGAGCTGGTTTTATATGTATCATGAAAAGTTTTAGACTCGTGGTGTAGTCAGTGATTAATAATTTTCGAAAATACTGGCAGATAGCTTGTCAGTGTAAGGTAGTTATTTTTAATAGCACGACTGTGATTAAAATGCACCTATAAGAATCTTTTTTGCATTATTAGTACCTTTTATTCCATATTGGCATAAAGAATATTAATTGCATAATTTGAAAAAAATATAAGATGATGCCGGTTGTGCAAGAAAGTCCGGATGGAAACGTGGAATTGAGTGACGACTCTGGAAATAAATTCCAGCTATATAAACAAAATTTGTTTAAAAATAATATGTTCAGTGAGTTAAATTTCCTCTCTAAAACACTATAATAACCTTGGTGATGCAAAATATTATAAGTAACTCCGCCTCGGTACCTTGAATTTTCGATCAAGCTAGTTCAAAAAAATTATCTCTGTAGCCCAATAACCTCTGCTACGGATTATTCCAAATAGTAAAAATTAACAAATATTTGCCATACAAAATTTTCACAAAAAAAACGTACGATCAGTGTATTTTCCACTAGGCGTCATAAAGTGATTATACAAAATTATAATGCTTAATATATTTTATATTTATTTTAATATAAAATTTAATTCAAAATAATTCATTATATTAAATTGAGAATAAAAGAAAATATAAAAAAATAGCAGACAACCTATAAGCAATGCTATCTACGATACTTTAACTGTTAACGTATATCATAAAAACACACAACATAAGATATGATGTTTATATTATATAAAGGTTATGATGTTACTGTCAAAATATATATAAATATATCAGATAATGTGACTCAATTTATATAATATATGATGTTTGTATTAAATCGTTCCTTTATAATATACATTCTTTAAGTGTAGACTAGGGAAAATTATGCATCTACTGGGAAGTTAATTCTAGAACGTAGCATAAATAAAAGTGTAGATATATTTAAAATTTATTGACGTCATTCTAAAAATCTATATATATATAAGGCTATTTTCTTGTATTTTGGTAGATTTAAAATGATAAATAACAATGGACAATTCCTTAAAGGATAAGCAATAAGAGAATCAATCCAACTAATTAGATATATCTTGGATCATAATTGAGCAAACTACATTCCATTTGAATCAAAAGTCAATTAATAAATAATAGTAGTGTTAAAATTAATATCATTACATATTTAACAAAACTGTATTAATCAGTAGTTGACTAATTAAATTATAAACACAGAATAATTACATTGATGTAATGTCAATTTTTTCTAGTTATTCAGCATGAATAATAATTTACTTTAAGCTTATTACTTAAAAAAGCACCAGGCAAGAAAAAAGCACGTTCTATTATATAGTTTAATCACTTTTTAACGTTTTAAAATAAACTTCATCAGCAGTTGTCTTGTGCTTGTAGCGTAAGTTTATTCCACAGCTTTATACCACTTGTACATTATATGCTCATTTTGTTATCTAAAGTGTGTATTTTTGGGCTATTACTTCACAATATCCCGTAACTAGAGCTTTTGAGAGTAGACTAAAAGGTGTAAGATTGAGAATAAATGCTAGTACTCTAATGAATACTGTACAGAAGGATATTTTGTTACTGATGTTGGAATTAAAGTTTTATGCATAATCTATCATTAGAGCATTGCTGTGTTCAAGGAATATATTTTAAAACCACACTAACTAATTTTCTTTCCACTCATTTTTGAACCAATTTATCCGCTGAGGTACTAATAAACTAAGTATTGGAATTAGTAAAGAGCTTTTAATAACGAAAAATTATGTTTCCTGAAACATCAGCTTTAAAAAAGATCTTTCCTAATGTAAGTAATGTAACGGCTACCAAAATTTCGAATAGTTGTTAATTCATTTTTAGGAGCAGAAATTGTTAAAAATTGCTTGGTTGGCATCAGCATTGTGTGTATTAAATATTAAAGTGATGTCAACAGTAGGAGTTGAAGGTTTATTACAATGAAATCTGTGTCACATTGATGACACTGCCTCTAAAAATAAAAACAGTTATCAATAACTATTGAGAATTTTTAGTTGCTTTCTCTTGCTTTAGATAAGAGTATTAAAGTCGATGATATCTTAAAAATACCACTACTGTAAAAGAATTTTACAACAGCGTTATAATTATTTTACATATGTCACAGCTAAGGTTATAAAAATTAGCGAGTGTTCAAACTGATATGGCTTCTTCTTTAACTAATTTAATTGTAAAAGCTATTAAATAATAAACTCAAAGATGAATTTTCACATTATCATACACCAAGAAAACCTCGACAAATCAGTGTTAAAATTATATGATACTATTGGTCCAGGTGGTAGAGTAGTAAATTTAAAAATAGATTGCAATGAATACAATACATAGGCGATTTTGAAGTATCTTGGATGATGTTTAATGTAGATTTTAATGATGTACGTTATTTAAATAAAAGAATAGAATATTAATAAAAAGATTGTAAGATCTCAAATAACAAATTTTGTATTTTTTAGACACGAAGACATATATTGTTTTTTTTAAATTAATAGTGAGAGATCAATAGATTAAGAATTTTCTTTAAACGCCATGCGAAATCTTACAAATTCATAAAATACAAAATTACAAGGTAAGAGGTTTGCATTACTACCTGTGTATGAAGGTAAAAGCTTACATTTCATTCTAAGCAGCTGGATTGATAAAGTTTTTCTCATTTATATATATATATATATATCAACTATACAAGTTTATATATCTATACAAGCCTTTTTGAGTACATATATTGTTCTCAATCGCGTACGTGACATGAGGAATTTTACATATAAATTGCTCATTTAAAGGAAATCCAAGATAAGTTTGATTTACTTATTTTAATTATATAATTGAAACAACCATCGATGGAACTCAGTTTAAAATGATTTATATGTACGTCTATAAATCTTATGAAACTTAGCCAATATTGGAATATTATGCATTTCTGCAGTCACAAAATTCTAAAAATATTAAAATGTTTGCGTGAAGAATGTTTACATTAACTTACATTTGTGAGCAGACCCTGATGATGTATGTCGACGAAACAAAGATCATCTCTCTTCTAACCGACACAAATCAGTCAAAAAAATTAGTACATGCAGTTATCCACATAGTTATGATTAATTATAAAATAACTCTGGTCACTTTCACCAATCGAATTGAGATATTAACAAGGTTCATGCAATGAGATACTTCAAAACCAAAAAAAAAGTTTTGTAACATCAGTTTTTACTTGAGTCTATAGGTTGATAACAAATAGTTAAAAATATTTTGCTTATTCTATATTTTCTAAAATTACTTTTGTGAATTTTGAAACATAAAATTTTAAATGTGGCTCATGCATCGTTAAGTTTGCCTAAATCATCAAACTACATGCGTGGTTAGGGATTCAGAAATTTTATAAATATGGCTATAATTTTAATTTGCTATTCATTAAAATTATAAGATTAGAAAAATAAAATCTTTGAATATTGCACCATAATATGCAATAATTTTTAAAAATAATTATGCCACAAGCCTACTGAGTATTATTCACTTGAATACAAATAATCCACCGACAACATCCTTAAAATCAATTAAGGGGCGCTTTCTCGTATTAATCTCTAAGTGGCAGCTTAATGATATAATAGATATAAAAAAATAAGAGCCTTTTAATTTTCATATAAAAAAATACACTATATATATCTTTATATTTTAAAAATATTGTAACAAATAATAAATAAAGTCATACGATCGTTTATATGAAATATAAACGATTATATTTATCATATTAAATAGAATAGTTGGCCTTAATCACAATTTATTTTATCCTAAATAAATCTCACGCAACTTTTTTGAATTGCTAATTCATTTATGCCATATATAAAATAAAAATATATGATTCATATATTTAGCGAAAATTTTGGAGAAAACTGAACATATTTGTATTATACTAACATTTAGTTTTAAGTTCAATAAATTTTAATTATATTTAAGAACTACGTATATTTTTTACTTTAAAGGGTTATTTCACAATAATATCAAAAAGAGCATTTAAAATATAATTTAAATTTCATATTTCTAAGGACTATAATCACCTTCCTAGATAATATAAAAAAAATTTTTTAAAAAAAAAGTAATTACAAGACGTCTTAATAGTGCCAAGTTAATTATTATTTCTTATGTGTGGAAGTATTTCTACCATTGACTACATTTAAAATGAATTTGAATGCGAAAAAATGAAGGATGACATATATTTAATGGTCAAACATCCGCTTTTATGTTTTTCACGGCAAATCACAATACACGTTTTTTTAAAAAGATTTATATCTTTATTTCATGATATGTAGTGAAAAAACCATGCATGTGAAAACTTTATTTATATAATTGGTAATTTCTAATTTTATAAAATACAAAATTAACTAATGACTCCACGTTAAATTTAAATATTTAAATACGCTAAGAGCAACAAAAAATGTAAAAATTTTTCAGCTGACTTATTTATCGTACTACCTTACATACTATGTAGCATCTACATCCATTCTATATAACAAATATAAGTTTTTTTCGTTAAATAACAAAATTTTTTTTGATACTAATGTAATGAAACTTTTAAAAATTTATAATCATGATTGACGAGGTTAATATTTTAACACTTCAGTACCGAGTAATGTCGATCATTTAACATTTTCTCTTCTTTATATAGCATAAAATAAACTTAGAGGTTATATAAAATACATTAGAATACATGAATTTTATATTTTAACTACAAAAAATATTTTAATTTTTTTTAATAATCAATATAATAAAACAAACTGAGAAATAATGGTTCATTGGTATACTTGTTTGTATTATAACATAAAATCAAACTCTCTAACTATTTATGAAAAACTTAAATGAACTACTTTATCTGCAAATATATAACAAAATTATACACTTAAGATTGATGAAATCGATCTAAAATAATATAATTGACGTAGAGACAATTACATCAAGTTAAAAGTGACATTGAAATTTCTTCTATATTATAATCTAAAATACAAGCAAAAATAATTTCTGAGTCAACAAAAAAACAATCATTTACCAGAAGAGTAAATCTAAAAATATAAATAACATTTTTTTCTAACTAATTTGATGATTAATGTTTACTAATAAATCTTGTTAATATGTTTATGAAACAATACTTTCCGATTGTATATAACAAAAAATAAGGTTATTACACAGCAGATACAGCAAATTGATATGCTAATAATGGTACCGTTAAAAATCGGTTTAGGTGCATAATTGTGATTATTTAGAGAGTTTAATTTAGATGATTGGGAGAAATCATGAGTTTTTATTTGTAATAATGTTTCTGAATATCTGATTTTTCTAAGATCTTTTATACTTACCCTAATACAAAATTATAAAAAATATCATATAGAACTACCTACCCTAGAAATCTACTGTTGGTTGAAAAGTTAAAGCCAAATCTTGGGTCACTGTATAAATTATATCCTTCTAAGATAAAGTTATGACAATAAATTAATTCTTATTTACCTTTGAAATATTTATTATGTTTTAGTGTAATAGTAAAATTATTTCCATTCAAATGGAGGTAGTAATTAAGTATAGTATGTAGGTAGACATCTTCAAAACAATGCAGAATTAAGTCTGTAAAATTAACCTATAGGAATATTGATAAATTTAGGAAACCCTGAGTTCATTATACATATACATATTTTAAAATTTTTTTCGAATTTTTACATTTTGTAATATTTTTTTTTAAGTCAAGTAAAAATTCCTCATATGGCTGATTTATAGATTTTTTTCTATTTTCAATAAGTATCTAAAAAATTATATTATATGATTCTAAAAATTGCTGAAATTAATACTAAAATATCTTTTGTATTAAATTGTAGATTATCTCTATTGAAAGCTGAAAAATTGCAACACTTATCACTCCTACAAAGTGTTGCATCCTCTAAAACTGATTTTATGTTACTGATACATTTCTGATAATTAAATTTTCCAATAAATAAAACACTGTTTTGAAGTTTATATTCTCTGCAAGATGAACTAATATCATCATTTTTGAGGTCTAATTGAATCCCAACTGGTGTGCATGGATCAAAAATTAAGCGTGAAGTTTTTACCTTTACATTTTTCTGTTTAAATAAATTAACATAAGTAAAATAGTTTACCGTCGCTATAAATAAGATTTACTAGAATAAGGTTTTGAAAAATCAATTTTCTAACATTTAGTGGGTGTCCGCAATTAAATTTAACTGAAAACAACGAATAGTTTTCCCCTTTGATTGTAAAATTGGTTGTATACAATTTATTAGTATTTTTCTTAGCTATTGAAATTCCGAAACCAATATAGAGATTATTTGGTTTAATCATGACTAATGGTCGCGTATCATATAACTATAAAAATTTGAAAGAAATATAGAAAACAAAAAAATACGTTAAGTGTTTTTAGATCCAAAAAATTATTGAGAATGAAATTATTTCCAATAGTTATACTATCTAATATATGCTGATTAATTTTATTATCTAGAAATAGATAATTTTGAAGGTATAATTTATCATTTTCTAGTATAGTTTTTAATCTTGAAGAATGATACCTAATTTTGATACATTTACAGTTACGTAAAATAAATTACCAGTATCTGTAGTTAGGGCTATATATAATTCTTGCTAATATTAATGATTTATCTACACCTTTTAGATTGCAATATTTTCTACCCATTTCAAGACATATTTCTAATTGGTCGCCTACAAGATGTGAGTTAATTATATTATAAATGATACAAATATATATTTCTTATTTAATAATTTTTTATTATCAATTCTTTTTCCAGGTAAATAATAAATAACAGGCTACAAAGTGATAAATGCGGTGCACAATATTATATACATATGAGATATTCTGATATTACAAGGTATTATATTAATACTTGTAACAAATTTGAGGGACTTTTATAATTCATCCATATATATTTCACGTTTTTTGGCTTATCTAACTTCCATATAAAGATTTATATCTTTATAAAACATATTTAAAAAGACTGATTTTTCAAAAAATTTTGGATTCAATTGCACGTTAAAAAAGAGTTATAGTATAGCATGATGGCCTATTTTTATTGTAAAAACGTTGAAAATTTATATTAATTTGTAAGCAATTACATTAAAGAATCATACAATTAGCTCTGTTAAATATTTAATTTTAATATCATAGTTTGAATTAGGAGTTAATTGTGTTGTTATTTTATGTATTGAAATAAACCCAGCGAATTGACATTTAAACTGACTGTAGAAATATAATCAATTGTTAAATTTTAGTGCAACAACATTTGAGCGATTATATTTTAATGGCACTTAATTTTTTTGACATAGATAAATACGTCAAAAAGTTGGAAT
Organism: Pempheris klunzingeri; assembly: GCF_042242105.1. Taxonomy (NCBI): domain Eukaryota; kingdom Metazoa; phylum Chordata; class Actinopteri; order Acropomatiformes; family Pempheridae; genus Pempheris; species Pempheris klunzingeri. The sequence continues at coordinate 20,056 of NW_027255068.1, forward strand.
AAATTTTTGTTGTGTCTTAGTTTGTAATGTAAATTATATTAGTATTTTGGTATATAAAATATTTCCTATTATTTTGTATATTTTTAATATTAACATTAGTCCTAAATATAAAATAAACTTGATATAATTTAATTAACATTTAGTATTAAGCAACTAATCTACAAGTTTATCACTATTGTATTAAGGTTGACCCTCTCTGGATTCACTAGTATCATAAAACTAACAGATTAAAAAGTTCATCAAGTTAACAGATAGCTTAGTGGTATACATTATTACTTGCTGACCGTAAAATCGCATGTTCGAGATCCAGCGCTGCAGACTGTTTTTGATGTTTTTATCGCTTAAATTAATAAAATGCTAGTAGGAACACTATCGTAATTATTTTTTATAAAAATTATACAATATGCTGAATGTGCGGCGAAGCCAGATAAGAATGTAAAATCGAGTTTATTTTTAGTGAGAGTAAATTTCTGCATCCTTTAAAGTAATTTGATAGGGCAAATGTCAGTAAAATTGATTAATTCTAAGTGATTTTTTCTCAAAAAGAGGATTTTTAGTTAATTAAACTCTTACACTTCTTTAGGATAGTACGTCAGAGATATGTGAGTTATATTAATATTGATCAATTCAATAACCATGCTATTACAATAAATTAAAGATCAATCGTAAAATAATATACGAACTTTAACAAATAGTATACAATAAAGACCCTTGCTATGTTCTTACGTTTCTCATTAAAAGACAAAATTTGGTAACAAATCATCTCTATTGTATCATAAGTTTATTAAGTTGTATAATGGTAGGCATTTTTAGTGTTATTAAATTTTAGTGTATTTAATAGATAATATTCAACTTTTTGACGTATAAAACCTTGAAAATTTAAATAATTCTAAAACTATTAATCTAAGACACAATAATATGATTAATCTATAATTCCGAATGTAAATATTTGTGGAATTTTTTCTTGAAACTTAGAATCATCCAAAATTACATTTTATTGTGAAACATAAATTATTTTTCAGTTTTTTCATAGACTTTATTTATAGGGCGAACAATCTGTAACTTCCTTAAAAATTTGATAAAAACATAAGGTCAGCTATATACAATTTTTTTTCTATAAATCTATATTTTAGCAGAAGAACAAGTCTTTCTTTACAGAAGTTTTATATTTGCAGTTTTAAAAATAACGCCACTACTTACTTTAAAAACATAGAATCCTAATTTGTAATTATAGAATAGAAACAAAATTTACCATTTCAAATAAAGAACATTTCCCTGCATGAAAATTTTGTTTTAAAATAAAAATCATACAGTTCTTTTAATTCACAATAAAATATTACAAATTTCTTAACAGGCTACATAAAAAGTCGACATATATAATTTTGATTATATGTGTAAATCTTTAAAAACAGAGTAAATTGCGCTATACCCTAGAAAAAGAAATATTTTATTTTTTGATATTATTAAATTTAACTTATCCATAGGCATATGTTTAAAACAAAGTTTTTATATAATCAGATTACTATCTCTGAATTTTTTTACTTTGGTCAATGTCATAAAAATAGCTTATTATCACAAAGGTATGAATATCTCATTCGTTTTTTTGACAAATTTATTAATTTTAATGATAATTATCGCACTATTCGACTTAATATATTACCTATTTATTTTTTTAAAAAAACAGCAAAATAATATATCCTCCACAAGGAAAGATATGATAAACAGGACCAATAAAACGTATGGCGCATAAAATCATATTGAAACATCTAAAGGTATATTTTAATTATCACAAATTCACAGTATATATTTATAGTTAGTAGATAATGCCTACTGACTATTTTGTGTAAACTTTATCTAAAGGGATACCTATTCTTACAGTTTTCTACAAGTTTAATGTTTTTTCACTATATACAATAATTAAGAAAATTTAGTAAATCAAATATTATCATATTTAGCACATGTATCAATATTAATTAGTTAAAAAATGAATACTATGCAAATATATATGGAAAATAATATTTACTTGGGCAAATTCCTTGTTTTAAACAAGATATTTTGAATTTTTTGTATAGATCATTATATATATCAGCTACATAGCTATGTACAGTAATATGATAAGAATTCTTTTGTAAATATATTCCGTACTATAAAAAAAAGTTAGTCATGTAATTAAATAGGTTTTGCCTAAAGTAAACAGTAGAAAATTAAAAAACTGTTTGTCAAAGTATCTTTAAATTACAATATAAATTTTTCTAATTATAATTTTAAAAAAATTTCACTTTTTCTGTTCAAATTTAATAAAATAAATGTATTTTACATTCTGAATTTATATGTTTTAAATTATATACATATCATTAGACAGATTGTTTTTTTACAATATATACTACACACTAAAGGTATTATATTTCTCTTTAAAAATTTATTTATATTTCCTTAAAATCATTTTTAATGCTTTATTACTTTAAAAAATGGGTCGTTTCGTATCTATCAATTGCATTGCAATATGAAACTTTCTATGATAACAGGCATATAGCTTAGCTCGCTGACCTGTCAACTAACTAGTCCTAAACCTTTTGTTGCCCACTGTTTCCGGTATATCATATCACATAATTATAAGTTAGAATAACTACTATTGTAATTGCAAGGTTCTATAAAAAATCAGTGTACATGCTGATAGTGAGAAGATGATGTCGAGTGATGATGCACTAGAATAAAAGATTTCTGTATTTATTAAGATGATTCTCATAGAGTAAACATTAATTAGATGAATAAGGTAATTTTTGATAAAGAGGATGTTTGATTTTATTGGGCTAAATTCCCACACTACCGCAGAATAAAAAGTCAGATATGAAGTACCTCGTCGTGTGGGTGAATTATGATGAAAGACTCTACTGCATTGCATACAGTTTTTATTGAAGCAAGTCTCACCAATCTTAACTTCACAGCCAAATAAGCTGCGCTAGGTTATTAGCCTCGTAAATGAAAAAAGATTATCTTTGCTATCACAGTGTCATATGACCTAATAAATTTACACCAGAAGCACTTATGCTTTCTGTTATCTCATTTTAATTTTATACTTTATAATAATTGATTTTTTAAACCAACAGTTCCCCAATATGGTAAAACTTTGATTACATTTCTAAACTAAGATTATATTTAAATCAACATGAGATTAAAACAAATATTTATTTTGATTTTTGTATGAAAGACCTATCAAGGTATTATAGATAAAACACTTTTGTCAAATAAATATTAATTTACTGGCATCCGAAATTTTAAATATATGATAAATGTATGAAGTGGTTTTTTCAATGATAGAAGGTATGAGAGGTTTTAACATGGTATACTAAAAGAGGCAATAGTATGCTTTCAGTGGCATGCAGTAGTTTGTGGTTGTCAAAAGATTTCACACATTTTATAATGCTGTCATAATTATGCCATACGATGTGCGGATATTGCTTTTTAGTTATAAATGCCCATATTTTGACCTATTTGATAAGAGACTAAACAACAAAGTAATCAAGTGAGACTTTTACATAAAAAACAAATTACAATTGCATTATTTTGTCTGACTGTAATCACTAGGATTGCTGATTAATGATTAATGATTAAGAATGATTAATCAGAAAATGAAATAAATTTTTATAGATTACAAAGTAATATTATTAACTTTTTTTTAGTGTCAATAAAGTTCATTTTGCTGAAAGCTGTTAAAATGAAATTTACAAAATTACATTATCTTACGTTCATGTAAAGTAGTTATATTTACACATTGCTGGAATATTACATAGCTATGATACTTTTATTATTATTATTAACTCTATAATTACTATCTTTATATATCAACTAAAGTACTCAAAGCCCTATTATTTATTATTTAACTTGGTGTCTATATTAAAACCCCATTAGTTATTAGCGAGTTTGAGTTGTGTACATTGCCAATTCATTAGAATCATTAAATCTATGATGTTTTTAAATACTTCAAAAGTTATAAATAGACTCTGAAAATTATAAAAGATAATAAAGCGTTTATATAAATTCTTTATACAGCATGAATCACCCAACCTAATTTAAACAATTAATTTAATAAGATTTTTGAAAGATTCAAATTTGTTCGCGAGTAATTAAAATTAAAAATTGAGTTTTTAGTGTGAGTAATGATTTTTTATTAAAATAATTTTTCTTATATTTGAAATAGATGAGATTATAATAAATACGTGATTCTGTTGTTTTATAGGGTCAATTAAACAAATCAGGCATTTCAAAATTAATTTTGATAAGAATTCTTTGTTAAATTTTGAATTAGTATTGCTACAATCAATTTAGCGCCTGTGAGTGTAAAAGGATATATTCTTCAAACTCATTTTAAAGCAAGCTTTAAACTTAGTGAATGCATAATTCATAAAATTATGCATTACTGTAAAGTTAAAAGAATTTTAAAGAATTCTAATAAATACCTTAGAAGCTTCGTATTAATTCAGTCTTTATAATATATTTTCACCGTTATATATCTGCTTTGTGGTTGGTTATAATAATATTTATTTTATAATTAAATATATATTCCCTAACTGTCATATAGAAATTTTAAAATATATATAGATATGGTAATTTTCACGATGTTAAATTGGTAAGAGGAAAACCCGCAAAATCACTCGCGCGCAATACTCCCAAATATCAGTCGGCAAACAGGCTCTAAAGCACGTGTTTTTAGATTTTAGCCTACTGTACAAAAGCATAAAGCGGTCATTTATTTCTAGCGTGTTGATTAGAGAAATTAAATCCGGTAGTCAAACAAATAACGCATATGCAACTCTAAAAACTCAGCGTGGAAAGAATAAAATGACGTTAATGGGTATTTTTTGTCAAATGTAAAATAAAAATGAAAATCAACTAATGAGATGTGATGTGAAACAGTATAAAGGTAGAATAATTACACATCCCTTTATATGATACAGTAAATCTAAGAAAGGGGTTGTCATAACCACAGTGTATTTAAAGGTGAACCAAAAATCAAATTATTTAATGATAAAATAAGGAATATGGCTGAAAACACCCTACAAATAAAGTGTATTCTATGTATAAGATAAATAAGAATATCAGTGAACTTCCTCTTGTAACAAAGTAAAAAACATATAAAAATATACGAAATACAATTAGGAGGAAAAACATAGAAATCAATGTTGGAAACATTAACAGAATTAATATTTTGACGCTGAGAAACGAGCAATTCTACCTAAATGATTCAAGCTCCCTTTCATCAAATAAAATAAATATATTCTCGAAAAATAAAAAACATCGCCTGCTTAAAGAATACATAGATAGCTAAGAGAACTTTCAAAATTGTACAATCGGAATTTTACCAAATATATAATTTATATACTATTCATTGATTTTTATTTGGAAAAATATTTCCATTAGTTTACGTGGTGATGAGTGATAATTCAGAATCAATCTATACAGATTATCTTGCTAAACTTACAGAAAAAGTAATAGTTGAGTTCTCAAAAAATATCATTTTAGACTAGGAAAGCTCGGTGTATAAAGCTTTTAAAAAATTAACAAAATCAAAAAATTTTTTTGCATGTTACACTTTATTTAATTTTTTAGGGGAAAAATTTTAAAAATTAAAAATAGCAACAAATTACTGTAATGATGCCGATTTCAGACTATATATGTAAAGTGCTTAACCTCATAAAGTTAACACCCATTTCCTTGAGAAAATATAATGAACAAATTTATAAAATTAAAAGCACAGGTGTCGACATTCAAAGAAATAAATTTATCAAACATATTAGAATATTTTGAAAACAATTTTTCAATACTAAAATATAACTTCCATTCATGGAATACTTATGAAAGAAGAATGGCTAGTATTGATCTCACATCGAATGCGGTTGAATTATTCCACCGTTACTTTTACTCACATTTTGATCAGTGTCACTCTGGATTACTAACTTTTGTAGACAAGCTAAAATACCAACAAAGTTTAACTGAGCAAGACATCAATTATGTGATGTGTAATCCAATAATAGCTCGTAAACCAGTAATACGAAATATTGTCTAATGTGAGGAATATATGAGTGATTTATTATAAATACTATGAGTTCTTTTTAAAATCTAAAGCTGTAACATATTGTTTGTTAAACGAACTGAAATCAATTTTATTGCACATTAATTTATTTTGCGTATATATATATATATATATAGAGTATTTCTCAATCAAATTGCATGTATGCTCAATCATGATGCAATCTGACTGCACATTAAGCAATATATCGAGTGAAGACTTGGATATCTCTGTTATAAATAAAATATATTTCAAAGAGAAAATACACTGATACTTGTGTTGAAGATATGGGGGAACATCGTCATGAACCAAAATATATTTTTATTATAATCGTTTTAATCTAATATAATTTTAGCTTAGAAAAACGAACAAAAAAATAGCGGAAGAATTTAGTGTTTATGAATTAGTGGGCAACCGATTTGGGCAAAAATTTAATAAAATTGATTCCATTCTAAGATAATCCACAGGTGGAGATAGTCGCTCATTGCTAAATAAAGAGCACAAGCTGTTCATAATTGACCAAGTCGATAAAAATTGTACTCAGTCATTAGATCTACTTAGCAATAAGTTGTCCGAAAAATTTAATTTAAATTTTTCAAGGCATGCAATTTGCAATGTTTTAAATGACTTACATTATACTCTAAAAAAATTTTCCAAGGTTACAACTGTTAGGAATTCCTCTCTTACAATTTCATTAAGGTGCAAATATTTATATACATGCATTATTTTATTTACAAAACAACTAGCTATTTTAACGAATACATCTGATTGGAACCAGGTTACTACAATATTATTTTCATCGACGAGTCATAATTTACCTTGAAATCTGGACGATCACAAGGGCGGTCTGGTCATGGAACTGGAGCTAATTTTAGAGTAAAAAATGTACAATCCTAGAATATATATCTATTTGCTGTAATGAGCGGTACAAAAATTTGCGGTTTTGCGCTGCACAAGGGAGGTGTAAATTAAATAGTTTTTTCAGAATTTTTGGAAAAAATATTTGATAAGTTGTCCACATTATGCCTGATTTATTAATAAATATTCTGTTCATGTACAATGTAACTTTTCACAAAACTGAAATCGTGAGGGCCCTTTTTAAAAAAGAGTGGTAATAAATTACTACTGTTTCCTCCTTATTCGCCATTTTTTAATCCTAATAAGGACTTTATTAGCAGCTTAGGGCAGTTGAAAAAAGAATGTGCAAAAAGGGCTATTCTGAGTTGCTTCGATGCATTTAAATTAGTCCTAAGGAAGTAACTTAGGTAAAATGCCAAATCTACATGAGACATTTTCGGTCTTAATTTGCTGCAGTATTAAAAAATTAATATAAAATAAATTTAAACATATTGAAAAATTTGCTTGTTTTAGTAAAAATCGTGATTATTTCTCTGTTGCGCGAATGTGCCGGCAAATTGCATCATGATTGAGCATGCATGCAATTTATTTGACAAATATTGTAAGTGAAGTTTATAAAAAAAAATCCCCTTCTTGCACACGCGCGTGCAAACGTGTCTTCCATCTACAAATAAGATATACGTTCTCTAATGATTTTATAGCAATTTAAAAATATTGCACCAGGATACTTTTCACGGTGTGTAATTGTATAATTGTATGAGACCTATTTTACTCTCGTAAAATTCACTTAGAGTGGTAATGGCGCGATCACCTGTTGCTTGCTCGATAGTTTGGTTTCCATTGCGCTCCAAATTTTTCGTATGTCCTAATCAAAACATAATAGAAACACTACTTTAGTTGCGAGATTCTATACAAAAATTGTAGATCGTGATGACAGGCTTATTTCATGTGTTGATACACTAGGAAAAAACGCCTGCATTCGACACATTAATTCATAAAGAATTGACGTTCCATAAGTTGAGAGTAATTTTTATCTCAAAGAGAGGATTTTTACTTGGTTAAACTCCCATAGAAAATTATCCGAAACCTAGTATGTGTGTAAATTTCGATGATTAACTCCGACCCAATACTTAGACGTTCAAGGACTCAAGTCTAACTAACTTGAACATAATAGACCAATAAGTTTTGTCAAAAGGTTTATCTTAAAACTAAGATATCCTATTTGATTATTAAAAAAGCTGGCCACACTTAAATATCTCTAACGTTCTAACTTTACAACTGGTTCAAAACCTAATCAACCTCTGTACAGTCATTCTCTTATTAGCTTACGAAGATAGCGTAGTAGGTGATTTTTATAACGATATAGCCTATTATATATAGACCAACATTTATATTCCTATAAAATTGTGATTCTAAAGAAATCCTGTTAATTGTTTTGATCCTCTTTGAAACTCTGATATACATCAGTGTCTATTTATATAATCCAAGTAGACTACTACCTGCTACTTTTATGGTCTAAAATTTATTTAAAAGTTAAACAATCACTATTCTGTTCTTGCCGATTTTTGATTTGGTAATGAAGTAATATTAAGATAGTTCCCGTTTATGAGGTATTATGATGCTCTATTAATGTCTTGAAAATTTTCTTTTTTAGTATTTCACCTATCCATATGATCCTTCTACTAATAATACGCGTGTTTTTGATAAAACATAGCTACTTATTGATCTGTTTTTATATTAGATAAAAAATTTTTTAAAGTATAGACTGTACTTCAAAAATTTGTGTATATTATGATTTTTTGAAAAAAAACTCTGCTAATTCTATATTTTTTGTCAATTATTTTTCATATGTAGTGAAAAAAAGTATATCGATTTAAGAAACGATAGGTCATTATTATGTTAAAATGTTCTTCCTAATTAAATTATAGGGAAAAATTAATGTATAAGTAATTTGGACATGTAGCAAAGTTGTCGAGAATATAGATTAAATGTATTATATTGAGTTAGGTTCCCCATTAAAATTTATGAAGCTATGATGACTCATCATTTAATTGTTAATGTAAAGTCTTTTTACTATTTAAAGTAGTAATGATTTTTTTAACAGGTAATTAAGACAATCATCTTGTAGTAGGATAGCCGCACACAATTATATATACCAAAGATATATATCAAAAATATACTAATCAACTGATCTAGGGATTTTAAGTGTTAATCTTATACTCTGTAATATAAAAAATTATTACTATTACCAAATTCCTTCTAAAGCAATATTACACATTCCGTAATATAGCAATGTATAATAATAACAATAAGTACATCAATCAAAAAATATCACTTAATTGCTACAAAAATATTAATGGGTAATTTATTATGAGTAGAAATCTATTGATACAATTTAATTATAAATTTGATAAATATATTAATACTAAATTTTACTTTTCTGACAAACAGTTTTGTATCCAGTGTTTTACATTCTAAAACCATAAAAACAATATTACAATAGTGGTATTTTTATTGTCAGTATAAATGTATGGTAATTTCCACAAAGACAATAATATTATGAGTTTTATCATGTTTACTAGACAAATTTTTTCTTTGTATGTTAAGAACACCTTTTTAAATTAAACACCAAATATTATAGCTCCCAGATTCCACTAACTACTCGTCAATAAATTAGATTAAATATCTACGACAGATTCCGGCCGGTGCTTACAAGATAACTTTCCAATTAATTTTTTTGTGCTTAACTCAAATACTGGCAGCCTCTTTTTTCTCTTACTAAAATTTTTTTAATTTTAAAGAACATCTTTGGAATTTTAGATATATAACAAAAACATTTTTATTTTGATAATTTTATTCGATACTATATACTATATATTAATTGTACATTATTATAAAATCAATTTATATTATAAATACTATAAGCTTATTAGACTTAAAGATATATTTACACATTCGAGGGCAATAAAATGGAATAAGATGCAGTAGATGAGGCTTTTATATAACAAAAAATTGTTCACATTAAAAAACGGTAAGTTTTGTCAACTTAAATTCTCAAATTTTTATTGTAGATCATGGAGATGTATTCGACTAAATGAAAGATTTATATAGGGATATTAATAAAAGCCCATAAAAAGCAGACATTTTTATCCAGAATTATTTTACACGTGTAACTATTAACTTATGATAATGATTTTGTTAGTAAATTTTCTTAAACGATATACAATTATATCATTTATATAAAAAAATTTTAGACATTCACTCTTTGGAATTTTATAATTATATCTTAATTAAATTTTAAGAGCGACTCTATATCTATATAAAGTTAAAAATTAGATTATAGGTGTCTATAATCCAAAATAAGGAAAGTTCACCAAGAAAAATATCAGAGAGCTTCAATCATAACTTTAAATTTAAAAATTACTCTATAGTAGAACTGCAAAAACAAAATCGATATTATATAAAAATAGAATTTAAATAAAATAATATTCACAATAGTTACTCAAAATTTTATTACAAATATAACTAATAAGATAAATTAAAATGGTTAATTTATGTCAAATGCAAAAAGATTATTTTTATTTATAGCTTATTATTTACGGAGCAGCTTATTATGATGGGAATTCATGCTACTCTAACTTTATTCAATGAACGCTGTAAACACTTTAAAGGAGATACTCATTAAAATTTAGAACAATAGACTTGTTATACTGTTTAATGTGAAACTTATTCCCCAAATTACTACTCTTTTTGAATAAAAATCATCTCTACTCTAGCCATTTTATCTACATTTGCTCTATCGTTTTCGCACGTCGATACGTGAGTTTATCCATTTCGCATCATCTCTCGATTCCATTATTTCAAACGAGCTTAATTTCCCCTACCAGCATGAACTTTAAATTTTTATTTAAAAGCCTGATTAGTTCACTGTTCCAATCAATTTCTGATTTACATTTATGCAAAAGATCATTTAAGTTGGTTAGCAACGATTTTAGAAGTTAAAAGTCATCAGTTGGACTTTTTTCTTCGAATGTTGTGGTGGAGCATGTAATTTGTTACAAAATAGATAATCCCATCAGATAAAATAAAATTTTAATCATAAAAAAAATTCTAATATCCAACAGCAGGTTCCCATAGCAACTTTATGAGCAACTGATATTAGAAAAATTAAAATTACATCAACATTAATAATTTGATGATAAAATTATAAAAATAGAATCAACTGTTTTAATAAATTTTTTAAAATAAGTAAATGAATTATTTTAAAATCGAGAATATTACAAATTCAGTAAAGCATAAAATCTTACAACTTAAGTAATAATGTAATTTCTGATCTATTAAATAATACATTAATAGATGGTCTAATGTCTCTTTTACTCAAGTCTAGATTTTTATCATTTAATTTTATAAAAGTGGCTTATTTTAAAAAATTTAAATTTGTTTTAATTTATTCTATATGTGTTTATTTTTATGTATAAAAATAAAGTCAAGGAACATAGATTTCACAATTTAGCTGGATTTCGATGATCCTTTCGTGCTACTTTACAAAAGGTACTATTTCACAAATACAATACTACTATGTTCATTGCATTCATTGAAATATAATGAAATAAAACTTTTAAAGGTATATAGTAGATAAAATGTAATTTTTTTATTGCAAAAAAAATTTAAGCGTTTTATTACATCTATATGATCCACATTCATTTTCAACTCTAATGCGCAAAAAAAATATTTTTTTGAAATAAAAAATCAGTCAAATGATACATAATAAAAAAAATTCGTTATAAATAAACTATATTTTATGACACCTTAGATGTGTTTTGAGATTCGCAGCTTGAGAAAACTTCTTATTACAATTAGATATAGTACAAACAAAGGGTTTATCTTCTGTATGGATACGTATATGTGTTTTCAGATTGAAATCTAATGAAAATCGCTTACCGCATCCTTCAAAATGGCACTACAATATAATCTAGAATATCTATTTGTTATTAGTGTTAAAAAATATACTTTATACGGCTTTTCACCGGTGGTGCACGATTTTGTGCCTGCGCAGTTTTGAATTTTCAGCAAACGACTATAAAAATATTTTAAATGAAATCAACATTATAATTACTTTTCCACACTCATTACAGAAATATTGTCGTTGTCCATGTACACTCATATGTTTTCTTAAAGAAACGACATTTTTAAATGTTTTCTTACAATCCTAGATAAAAATCAAAGTTATTAATCTTTAAATAAACTTTATGATTTTTAAAATATTCTAAATATATACATACTGGATATGAGCATAAAACGTAATCAATTTTTTCTGAATTTATCACATCAATAGGTGTACTTAAATGTTTTATAGATTAATAGACATTGAATATAAAAAATCCTATTTTTGAAAACATACTCAGCTAGTTTGGCAGTAACTGATGGATCACACATATTCAATACATTTTTATTGTATTTAAAAACTATTAGAAAATTAATTTTTCCATGATTTTCTCGCAAATTAAAAATATGACCACTTACTATTATTCATTTTCTCATAAATTTTTGTAGATGAAATATCTTTATCGTTATGAGTTTCTGAATTATCATCTCTTGCAACTCTATATATCTCTTTGATGTCATCTTCATTTGACGCTACGATTTCAACTTCTGCGCCAACGACGTCGGCAAGAAAACATTTCACTTTTTTTCATAAGATTTGCGCATGACCATATATTTGAGGCAATGGCGATGGAACACTTAATATTTTATTTGTAAATGTTTAATTTGTTTACACTGAGCACTTTACATTACATTCTCTGCTAAAAATTTTTTTATAAGAATTAGATAAAAATATGTGGTGCAATTTAAAACAAAATTATTGACAGGTTTTTTTAGTTCATAAAAAACAATTTTAGTACGACTAATATCGAATTAGGACGATTTTATAGTATGATCCATTTTAAAAAATTGGTAAAATTTATTTCGCAAATTCGTAGATAACAAGTTTATTATTTTATTTAAAATATAGCCATAAAGCAAATATACGTATTTTATTTAAGAAAATAACAAACTCCCAATATAGTGGAAGTATAGCTTCTTTTATATAAATTATTAAAATTTCATTTTCTTTTATAAACAGTTATTGCTTTGAAATTTGTAGAATATGTTTTGTTAAATATAACAATATTTTTACTATATTCCATTTTATTTAATTTTATTTTCATAAAATTAATGATATCTACTACTGATTAAAGATATTTTGATATTTATTAATAATTATCAAAATAAATTATAATTTACTAAAATAGAAATTAATGAATATTTCTTGTTAAAAGGTATGAATTGTGATATATTTGAATCCGAGTCCAAACTTATTGGTCCTTGGAATATTAAAAATTACGTTAGCATGGTTACAACACATTCGATTATATATAATTAAATCAACTACATTCGCCATTGAAAAGATATTTTAACTTATCGTCATTCCAGTTTTTTGATAATTAATGATTCATTGTCATTTTTTAATGCTTATTATTATTAAAAAATTATCTTGCTGAAGTCCACCCTTAGTATATTTGCACACCCAACCTTAATCCATATCGATTTCTTCTTTATTCTTTCAAAAAATTTTTCCCCATTATCTATGAACTGTTTTCATTTTTCTGGTCATTTAAGGTTACGATTTAATAATAAGGTAATTATTATCAAATTTTTATTATGAAAAACATAATTAATATATTGAAACTTAAATAATCATATTTAATTTCTTGCTTAATACAGAAAGATAATGATGCAATTATTTAAATATATTGTGTAGTCTGGCATACACTCTCAAAAATAACTAGAGAAAGTGTTTGTGCGAATTATTTAAAGAAAAATCAATTTGTAGTAAAATTACGGAAACTTTTGCATTTTTAATTCCTTCAACTTCATGTGGTGTAAAGTTTTTTTTTATATTTTATTTATGTCATGTGTGTAACTTATTTCATTTATGGCTATATCGGAAGAGATATCCACCACCCTTGTAGGGGATTTGAAAGACGCTTCCATAATATTAGATAAATATTTTCGTATAATATCATCATAGTAAATTAAGCAAAAGAATTATTAAAAAATAGAAAAAGAATTATTTAAAAACAAAAAATCATAATTAATATATAAATTAATTTCTTCTCTGCTCAGTATTCTATTTATATTCATAAACATATTTCTGTAATAATCTTCACAGTCTTCTGGTGTTATTTCATTGAACTTTTCTTCAATACAAAATCTTTAATTCATTAGAGATTTTGACCCTTCTGCATGTTAACACTGTTTTCCACTTACTAAAAAATTTTTTAATTGGATTTAAAAATATGCAATAAGGAGGCAGGTAATGTAAAATTAATCCAGTAAAATCCAAGTCCTCTTAAATTATGAACTATACAATTATCCATCACTAGAATTGGGTTTTTAATTCTATTTTTATGATAAATCTAATTTAAGTTCATATAAATCCTGTTGGGATTCAGGCTGCTTTGACTGCGTGATCAAACATCTTAAAGGAGAGCATTTTTTCTTTCATTTATCTGCAGCAACAACAGGGTATGTTTCTGTTTCCAGCACGAGGAACTAAACAATAGGCTCTTGTTCCTAACAAAGATCTTCCTCTTCTTGGTCTTCTTACCACTTTTAAATCCAACCTTATCAACAAAGATAAATGATTCAAGTTGATATTCTTGCTCCTATTCCCGATACTATTATATTGTATAAAGTATTACGAATACCTATTTTTCGAGAGTGATTCTCTTGTATTAGAAATTCGCAATACCATTTTAATAGTGTAATGAAAGTCTATTAAACACCTATCAACACAGGACCGTCTGAATAGTACAACCCAAATTCACTTTTAACTCGTTTGAACAATCTTTTTAAAACAAAAGAAAGCAATTGTTATCTATTTATGAACGAATTGCTTCTTTATGATTATCAGAGAGTTTTTACTTGTGTTTTCCTCCTTTAATAGCACTCTTTTGGTCACTCGTTTTCAAATAATGTCTGGCAATACTAGAAACAGTTCTTATAGGTTTGCCAAATAGTTCGCCTGTAATTTCGTAGTCTTTTTCGTTATCAGCAAATGTGCATGTACGCCTTCTGATCAGAGCAACTGTCTGTTTGTTCCTCGTAATGCTATTTTCTGGTTCTGTTTCATTTATTGTTTACTATATTATGCCTCTTTTGGTTGTAATTTTTCTCTTTCTTCCTGGAATTTGGATTTTTTTCTGTTGTTAAATTGAACATAAGCTAAAAAAATTAATGTTTGGTAACTTATCAATATATTAAAGGAAACAAACACTGTATTAAAAAGAACAATGACGATATTGAATGAAAATTGTTCTATATATTTTTAATTAGGAAAATTAAAATCATATATGTTTTGAAAATTATCCGTAATCGAAAGATTTTTGTCCTTTAAGTTTAAAAATATAGCAAAAAATACTACGTATGATTTACATCATGATTATTTTACAACTTCGAACACAAAAAAATTATATGAACAGTTTACTTACAAAAATTTTGAAACATTACCAACAGAAACTAAATAAATGTTGAAAAATAATATTCATCTTCAGAAGTTGAATATTTTTGCACTTCAAAATCACATTATCTATATGTACAATTCAGCGATCAGCGCTCCTGGTAAATTTTTTTACTGGATGAAAATTTAACTTTCTTATAAGTGAGGATCAAATTTGATTGCTGATAAGAAATTGAATATTTCAACGAATTTTTTTGAATTTTATGTTATTCACTGAGAAAAAAGTTCAGATTATTTTTTTATTGTCTATGCTTAAAAGCAAATAAGTAAGTGACTATTTTTGAGTGTTAATTATATTAGTGAAAAATGTTAATTAGAATTTTAAAAAACACAGTTAGTGATTTTCAGTTGAAAGCATATGCATTTTTTTAAACATTCACACGCGTATGAAGTCAAATGGAGAACAGAGCGAATATGGACAACAAATTATAACACTTTCACCTCTTCTAGGTGGGTTTGAAACTTCATTTGTTTTTTCAATACATAAATGCTTAACTTAAAATTAGGACATTACATTTATTTAATAATTTAATTTATAAAATGGGTCAATTACATCTAACGCATTATCGTTATAAAAGATGACATAATTTTTTTTTAGTTAGACCAAATATTAACATATTTGATATTTTTAAAATTAGAAGGAAATCTATTAATTAGATAATGTGAAAAATCATGAGATTTTTTTATTCCGAACGTGAACGAATTTTAACGATTTCTAAAACTATTGTTTTCTTTAACTACAGGGTAAAACCTCTGGCACAGCTTATTTAGTTGCTGATGTTTAAGTTGGTCAGATGGGCTTTATTAAAGAATGAAGAACCCCAAAGGAGATAATAGTCATAAATCAACCAAACATACTACAACACCAGCTCCTACATATTCTTCTCAAAGTAAAAGAATTTAACCCACTAAACATCCTCGTCTTTGGACGTTCGCCACCCCTATCCATCTCTTTGACGTCAATCAATGGAAATACCTAGACGGAGACTGGAATTCAACCATAATGAAATCGGCACTCTTGTTTTTACCCCTCCTCCACTACCAGCATGAACTATAATTTTTTATAGAAATATGAAATCATCAAAGTGTTCCTACTAATTTTTGATTAAGGGGTATGATGGACTGGAAAATGCAGTCTACAGCAGGACTCGAACTCGTTAGTTGATAGGTCAGCGAGCTAAGCCTATGCTACGAAGCATAGCGGACAGATGGCTTAGTGGTATAGGCTTAGGTCGCTGACCCCTCAACTAACGAGTTCGAATCCTGGTGCCGCCCACCTTTTTAACGGTCTATCGTATCCCTTAATCCGAAGTTAGTAGAAACGCTATGGTAATTGCATGTTTCTATAAAAAAAATTATAGTACATGCCGGTGGTGGGAGGAAGCCTGATGGCAGGGCGAAATTGAGTGTTGATGCACTAGGGTATGATAGTAAATTTCTGCCTCTGTTGAAGTGATTCCCATAGGTCCAACGTCCTATAGATGGATGGGTAGGGGTGGTGGTCGCCCCAAAACGAGGATGCTTATTTTTAGTTGGTTAAACGCCCACACTACTGTAGAATAATGAAGAATAATAAGTCGGAGCTAGTGTGTGATGTCGTGTGGTGGGAATATGATCGAAAAACTCCGCTGCGGTGCCCTACAGCGTTTAATGAAGCAAGTCTGTCCAACTTGAACTTCACAGCCCAATAAGCTGCGCCAGGGTTTTAACCTCGTAACTAAAAATAATATACTAAGTAGCCATCTGTCCGCTACTTGATCAATCTTTCTCTTGTTATCAGACGAACCTATAATTTTTTTTACATACGTGCAATCATTATAAGGTTCATCAAAGTTATGCATTAAATGATACGAAAGACAGCAAAAATTGAACACCGAAGTGTCACGAATCTGCAAGCGAACGATTGCCAAACACTAGTTTATATGGATAAGCTATCCTTTGGTTAATACTTTATCTTCGTTCTCTTAGAGCAACAATGCTTTGGAATCATCACCACTAAAAATTTGCAAAAAATTTTATCAAAAAGCACATTTTAACATTTTTTCGTTCCTTGATCTACTAGTAACTAATTCAATATCCTCTAAATTATCGTACATTAGCACTCAAGTAAGTACTTTAATACTTATTTCATAGCTATGTCATTTTCTTTTACGTCGTTAGAAGTCTTCAAAAACGCACATTACTCAAAAATACTGATCTTTTAAGTTAGCTAGGAAAATTCATTTATTAGTACCCTCTTTCGAGTTTTTGGTATCAACGAAAGGTGATTTAGTTTTTGGTAACATTTGCATTTGTTAAAGTTTTTGAAAACATTTATATTTTTATGCACATAAAAAAAATTTGTATCAGTTAGATTAAATTTGTAAACTTATTAATTTTTATGAAACGTTCTTTATTAAATGTATCTAATAAAATACAAAAAAGAATCATATCTGCAAATCACTACTTCATAAGAGATTAAAAAAGATATAAAATAACTTTGGGTTTTTAGCTGCAGTTTATGAATTTCTAAAGCTTCACATTAGTTTGTTTGCCAGACTTAGCCCTAAATTCTCAAACTACAAACTACGTAGTACAAACTATGATCTACGAACTATGAATTATGAACTATGTATAGGATTCTATAAAAACACCATCACTGAAAAATTTATCAAATAAATTTTTTATAATACTTTCTTCATATTTCACTATGTAAGTAGTAACTGTAACATTTGACATTTTTTAAAAATTTCATTGGAGTTAAATCAAGTTAATTTTTACTCGATTAGACCAACTTGAGAAATATTTAGCGAATGCTGAAAAGTTGCGCATGCGCCTTACAATTAGCGTATATCGTAATGAAAGTTGGTGTAACTCTTTTTTCCAATCTAACGCTATTTTAGATAAGTTTAAGTAATATAACCGCTGATGAAAATGAACTTTATGCGGATGACGGCTTAAATGAAGAATTTACAAATTCTATTAGCGATTTCAAGTACCACTGATTATTCATTCTTCATCAGGCATCTACTTTTATGCTTATTTAAATTTTTCTTAGTTGTAATCATGTAAAAGAGAAATTTTTGAAGGGACACTCTTTAGAGAAAAAAATAAAAAACGTTATTCTAAACTTGTTTTGTTATTTTTACATTTCTTAATAGCAAAAACACCACGATTACAACCAAATGTTACAAAGAGTTGAAATGGCTACTGGAACTGGATTTTCAAGCAAATAGAAATGGAAAGGATCACAAAATCATCTGTAAATTTTACTTAAAAAAATTTTGTAAGTAAACTATTAGGTACGTCGATTGGGTGGACTTCCAGCTCAAACATTCATCTGGAGCATCATTTGTCAATTGAAAGTGATATCAATGTATATGATTATCTTAAAGGTAAAATTATATGTGTTTTTTTAAATATAAAGTTCTTTATTTATTTTTTAGGCCCATTTCAATGTGACTTTAATAAATTAAACCATATTGACTTTTAAAAGTATCAAATAATATATTCTATAGTAGTCATTAAAAAACTCTTTTTGTTTTAATATGCCATAATTATTGCCTGTCAATATTATAAAAATCTTTTTTTTCATTAAATTTTAAAAAAATGCTTCATTTTAAATTATTAATTATCCATTTCTAACAAACTCACTTTTTAAAAAATAGATTTTTCTCAAGTGTCTTGTTGAAACTAACATATATGAGAATTATTGTTTAATTTTACTGATATTTATTATAGCTTTTTAATTAGGTCTCCAGTTATTTTAGCATTATAATAATCGTTGCGACTTGACTTCAGATTGAGATTACTAAGTTAAAATCTCAATATTGTTATCAGTTTCTATATAATGCAAATATATTTTGACTATTTAATTATATGTTAGATTATAAGTATATTTTATTATTATAAGATAGTCTTAATGGGTAAATAGGTTACCATAAAGTTATAAATTAAGGATTGACTATGTTTATCAAATTAAAAATTTTCAACTGATAATGTTGTAACTCGAAACTAAATTGTCATTGTGGTAAAATTTTTTGTACAATATGTAGCAAGTGATAACTCTTTAATATATTGAATTTAGTTTTTTTAATATAATTAACTCAAGTTCCACGAACATTGGCCGAACTTTTGAAGATCCTTGCTAAATTAAACAAATAATACATCCGAAAAAAATTTATTTATAAAATAATGAAAAATAAGCTGTTCTAAAGATATTTAGTTTAATTTTCAATTGTATGATTTAGCAATTGCTTCTAAGTAAAGTAGATCATAGTATTTTACATAGTTTTAAGAGATCTCGCGAATTCAACCAAGTTTTTTCTGCATAATAAGCAACTTTTTTAAATTCTGGAGGTTACGCATGGTATATTCATATCTTGCTCTACAAGATTTTGATCTTCTTTTGATTTTTCAGTTAATGTTCCTAGTCCACAGTGCGTCTGGTCAAAGTGAGAATAAAAATTTCTGTTGAACAATTAAGCCGCATTCAAAGGTAAGATTAGAATTATTCAGAACTCTATTGGGAGCATTCCAAGAAACGATTTTATACTTAGAAGGTCATTATAAAAAAATTTTTAAAATATTCTAATGATAAAAGTAATTTTGCAGTTACAAAAGTTTTGACTTTATCATTTAGCCCATTTATTGTAATCGGGGTTTCACATTTTCTGATGGCACAAATGCTAGTGATGATAAATATTTAAAAAATAATATAAAATCTTGTCATTAAAGATAGTCTTTTGATAAAAATAATTTTTGAATCCTTCTACAAATGCAATGACTGAAGTGAAATAAGAGAAAAAAATTCCGCTTTTTAAAAGCATTATTTTTGGAAACTTCCAAGTCAACAATAATATTTTCTAAAGAAAAACTTGCGGTTTTTACAAAAAAAATCTTAATAACCTTATTTTAGCTTTTCTCAGTCTTATTATTTATTATTATGTTAATTAATAATAAATATTTTTCAAAAATTTTAATTTACCATGAATGAATGGTACACAACTGGTAAAATTAACGTTAATTCGACTTTGAATGTACCGGCGGCAAGCTATACATTCGTGTTAATGAGTTTGAGATGGCATATTTAGTAGCCGTCGATAATATTATGCTTTCTTCTGATCATTTTAGAGTTATAAAGTACAAGATCGTTCGTTTCTAGGTGTCGATAAGTTATTTTTGTCAGTATTAATATGGATACATTTTCTTTTTCTGATATTCTGTATAAACTCGCAGGTTGATTTTTTCGATATCAGAAGTATTTCGCTAATTTTTTATTCATATTTGACAATAAATAAACTTTATTAGTCGAGTACTGAGTTATTTAAGCAATTTTTCTTATTTTTTCATTATATAACAATTTCCCAATGTCATGCTTTTAAAACGATATGATTATGAAATCCTTTCTCATCATGCTTTCATTTTTATAGTAGGAACGAGTAATTAATCAGTCTTACTTTTCAGGACCTATTGTCACATCCTCACAATTAACTTAACGCTGTTCTTTATCTGTAAAGTAGCAGTAGACCATAGATATAATGTTTAGGTGTCTTCTTTTTGTTTCTATAATAGTATAATCTTTTTTCGGAGCAATAATAAAATCCATCTTGCGCAAAAACAAAAGACTATGCGAGCGCATATTAGGCAAAAATTTGTCATATCTACAATATGTAATAAACAATGACTATTTAATACATTAGATTTAGTTGTTTTAAAACACAGGATTTTAATATAGTTAACTATATTGAAAAGAAGATTATTACGAAGTAAATATATTTGCATTATCCAAGTTTGAGAGTCTATTCTCTGATACAACTAATATGTCTTCACATTTGATTCTTTTAAATATTAAGCACAAGTGAATAATTTAAAATGGGTTAATGACTACTTTGGATTAAATTATAAATACTTTTAGCAAAAATATACGTCCATTACAACTTGAGATATGTGAATTTATCTCTGATTTCATCTGAATATTCTAAACTTTAAAAGATCACTTCAACAATCATTCTAATAAAGAATTAACACATTTTCTTAATTTCTTGTGAAACGAAAAAAACGAATTTTTTTGAAACTTCTGAAATAGATTTTGACAGAGTTGTTTATTATATAACTAACGCATAGAATTTGACTTATAAATCATAATGCTGTTGTGTACTGAAAGTGTAAAAATTTTATAACGACTAGATGCCTCACCGGTATACGTCAGCGTTGGAGCTCTCCATTTTAAATCAAATAATGCTACATACAAGTATTTCCTGCCTTTCATATTCCTTTATCTGAGATGAATAAGTTCATTATATTAATTTTTTTTCTTCAAAAAAAAATGATTTAAACTACAATATATATGTAAAACCTTCGGACGTCTTCGTAATTACGCTAGTAAAAATGTGTATATTTCAATTTGTGTATAAAACTCGAAATGTTTAGAGTGCTTAATTCCTTTATTTAAAAATTTTTTCTAAACAAATTATGATAATATGTATATTATTTATATACAGGTAAATTACCTGCCAATGAGTATTTGGCATTACTCTATAAGTTTAAAAGCCACCCATATGTACATTATTTTGTTTGTATGAGCTCGTCTGGAAAAACTGTTTTATTGCGAATTACTCTGTAATGAATATATTACACTTTCGAATCTATTATATCCAACCGAACCAGTATCGATATTTTCTATTATTATGTATTTGAAATCATCTTGATTCGTGTATATGGATGTTTTGAGGAAATATTTCCATTCTCATCTATAGCACCAGTCATTAAAATTTATTTATCACCCAACATTATATTTTCTTTTGGAGATGGCGATTCCTTCTATTTGCACCATTATACCTTTCATGGCGATATCTGTGAAATCGTAATTTAACATTGAAGCCATTACATCACGTTATAATTCTATACTTAGATATGATTTTATAAAAGTAGAACTACAGATATGATATTGAACATATAGATACTTTCTGGGTACTAAATTATATAGGTAGTTAACAGAGAAATTTTCAGAAAGCATCGATAGCTCAAAAATCTTATCCATTCTAAGTGAAATTATCTTTCGATTTAGTTACAGCTAAATTGATAACCACCACAGATGTCATTTCTTGCTCTAACATTCATATGTGCAGTAACGTCACACAAACATTTCCAATATATCTCAACAGGTCAGCTTTATAATATTGTCTATATCTCACCAAAAAATACACATATCTGAATAATGTTAGAGTATCTTTGTCTCTCAATGTGTATATTTTTTTAAATTCTGCGGCTAGTTTTTTTTTAAAGATTTCTAAAAAATCTGAATATCTCACGCATATCATATCTAACACATAGAGAGCTATTAACCAAAAAATCGGATCATGAAGTTTAATAAGTGAATTTGAAACCTGGTGATGATTTGCAAAATTACGAGCGTAAATATCTACTCCGTTAACGAGATTTTCCTAAAAATGACAATCACTACAGATAGAGTAGAAGTAATGTGTAAATCGCTACTGCAATTCAGCTGCGATTCCTACAGTTTGACAGACTAAGACTGGTCAACTTTAACTCTATAACCCAATAGCATGAGCGATATATTTGACGTTGTAAATAAAAAGTAATATTAAAAATTATGATTAGAAATTACCGAAAGTTAATTTTTAATATCAACTTTATGTGTATTTTTATTTAAATTAATATTTAATATATCATCACAACTCTTAGGTATGTTGGCGACACTACGTCTACACAAACATTAACAAGAGCGGTGAATTTGTTTGAATCATTTGATATAAATAAAATTATATTAACCACTTTTTTAACGTTGAAGAAATGAATACATTGTCAAATCTATTTTTAATTTACACAATAAATATTCAAAAGTATATTATTAATTAGAAAAATATTCTTACTGTTCATAAGCTATTTTTTTGCTTAATAATATAAAAACTCATTTTTATAAATTACCAAATAATTAAAGCAGTACAGAGGAAACTTTCACGTTAGGAGAAATGGCAGGCCTACATAGTTTTTTTTCGCCAAATAAAGTCGCAAGATAACCTTTATGGTTAAATGGCATTTACCATGCCTGAAATTGTGATTATTAGTTCTTTCTCTTTGACTGTTTGTTCAATGGCTAATTTTTAAAAAAAATCACTATTGAGGCAATAGATGAAATCGCTATTTTGAATATTTTTTTCGCAATGATAAAGAATCTAGCATCAAAATTTTTTAAGATCTTTAATTAAAAATATTCAAGTGTTTCTGTGATGGTTCTATGTTCATCAGTAAGAGAAGGGATATCAGTTATTGTTATATGTGTAAATTTTTTTTTAAATTTCTGAAAAAAAGGCACTACATTTGAAGACTTCCTCTTGATATATAAGTTTTGATAATTATACAGCTTTGTAGCAATTACTTAAAAAACATCTTTCCATTTCGTGCTTTTCTACCATCAGAGAGTTGGAAACAGTTGTTAAGGACTTCATGGCATCTAAACTAGATTTTGAACATTCAAAAATTAGTAGGATACGTGTTAATGTTTAGACAGAACAAATTGCAATTTTAAAAAGGAATTTTAATGTCTGAAGTATTCTTAAAATTAAGTGTTACTAGATGTAGGACAAGTGAAATTTGTGATTCAAGGAATAATTTCATAATGATAACCAACCGGCGGAATTGAAATATTCTCGAAAGAATCATTATTAAGAAAGAATTAATCATATGAACTGATTTTCGTGGCGGATACATTTGATATAATTCCTTAAAAAACATAGGATTCACACCATGAAACAGTAATACACAAATGACATACCGTTTCCTGCGCGGGAGTTTAGACAAACATTATAGAGGCTATTCTTACTTTTAAAAGCAAGTATAAAAAGGCGGCTAATAAAAGTCCTGAGAATTTGTTAAGCTGCCTAGTCGATTTTTGATATCGTACAAAACATTTTGAGAAATAACTGTCAACTTTAATTAGTATAATGATATTATATGAAATTTAATATTTATTACGATTTTTGTCTAACGTGCGCGCCCATATCCGATTACAGGGATTATCACTGTAATTTAGCCTTATTGCTATGCTGAAAACAGCCCCAAACGCCCGTAATAACTTATAAATGTAAAATTAACATTATTTTAAATAATTAAATAACAATTTTATTTTCATTTGATGAATTATTTTATATCAGATTACAGTTTTCCTGAAGCTTATACTTTTTATTTTTGAATTATTCAGAACGAAAATTCGTTTTAAAAAAGATATAATGCTACATAGCGAAAAATCTCGGCACATTTTCTGTATCAAAAAATTACTTTTTCTCAAATAGTCTTCGACCTTCACAAAATATATGCTGGGTTGTAACAACTGCTGGTTAAGAAGCCAACTAAATCACCATCTGTAAACCTGGTGAAAAGGCTGATGGATGACTCGTTAGTATAAGCGAATTTTAGTCAACAGTTCATTTACGAGTTCGAGGCATGTTGCTGACTACTACCATTGTTTCTTATCTTTGGTATTCCTCAGTCAAAAATTGGAAGTACTACGATGGCAATCATATTTTTTTTATAAAAGCGAATAGACGTATCGGTGGTATAGGCTTAGCTTGCTGGCCTCTCAACTAACGAATTCGAGTCCTGGCGTCGCAAACTGTTTATCTTATCTCCAGAAAACGAAAACTGATCAGTTTTTGTCAAAGCGTTTGAAATAAAAACGATTTTGTGAAATAAAACAAACATATTTATATGATGCATTAATTTAGTTTCCAATTGTATTCTTGAGAAATGGCTTCCAGGTACAATAAACCATAATATTCGCTATACACAGAACAAATATCTTTTATTTTTTTCAACTTTTCTTTATACTTTGGATTATTTACTGTAAGAGGATTACTAAGACAAAAGTTTATATCTTGTTCTATCAAACTTTGTGTTTCTTTTAATTTCTGTATGAAAGTTATTAACCCCGAATGAGACTGCTCAAATCGAGCATATAAATGCCGATGGAAAACATTCGCAGAATTTGAAGTTAGATCTACGTCTTCCATAATTCTGTGGTAAGAATTCCAACATAATATATCATATTTGAAATTTTTTATGAAATTCTTTTCAAAATAATAAATAAACTGCGTTATTTCAGGAGATTCAAAATCATTGGAGACTTATCTTTTTAATTTACTAAATTCGTGATGTACTTTATTAGGAGGTACAAATGACAAGGAAAGGAAACACTTTACATAGAGTCGAAAAGAAGCTTCGTTTAAGTACTTTGTAGATAACCCTGGTTTTTTAATTCTCCTCCATATGCATTGCCCATAATGGAAAAGACAGAAGTATATATTGGATTTGTTTGAAGTATTTTTAAAGGCATTAAATGCAGACTTTTCGAAATCAATTATAATATTAGTTGGAAGCTCAATATTAGCCTTTTCTTTCAAAATATTTAAAAGTTTAATATAGCTTCCTTCCGTTTTGTTCACCATTAACACGTACACTAATGGAAATATTTTACCATGAATTATGTATAATTGAATGAATTCTTTTGGAAACCCATTTAAAAGTTCCGTCAGCTATCCAGGTTTTTGTATTTTTCAGGTGAATCAGGTTCCTTTCCGTCGCAAAAATAATAATTTTACCTGATGACAAGGAACAACAATCTTGTAAGCAGAATTTCTCTCCTCTAAGAGATAAAATCTCTTGATTAAATAAATTAGTTTCGAAACAAACGGAAATATCGTTCCTTTTTTGAACATTCTGAATGTTTTTATAAATGTTATTTTTAATATTTACAGGTATATCATTTAACTGTTTTGATACTGTACACAAAGAATATACTTTACTCGTAGGACATTGGCTACTTTCGGCAAGATCTCTTACTTGATGGTTAAAAAGTTTTTTCATAGTATCTTGTTCAGATACTACATGATTATGGAAACCCATTTGCAAAATAGTTTCAAATGAATCCAGTGGGCTAGTTGATAATCTGCCTCTACACTTTTTTACGTCACATTTCCAAAATTGTAGATTCTTTATGGAATAATCTTTAATATAATAGAAACCTTTGTATAATATTTTGACATTTTCACGTTGCGTCTTTAATAAGGTGTAAGCTTTATTAACTGAATCTCCACTCTCCATGATAAAACTACAACGCATGCGCAGATCAGTTTTCGTCATATCATTGGTGGTATAGGCTTAGCTTGCTGGCTTCTCAACTAACGAATTCGAGTCCTGACGTCGCAAACTGTTTATCTTATCTCTTAATCCGAAGTTAGTATGAACACTACGGTAATTGCATGTTTCT
The DNA here is from genome assembly GCF_042242105.1 of Pempheris klunzingeri. Lineage (NCBI taxonomy): Eukaryota > Metazoa > Chordata > Actinopteri > Acropomatiformes > Pempheridae > Pempheris > Pempheris klunzingeri. Next base: position 46,810 of record NW_027255068.1, read on the forward strand.
CTAAAAAATTAATGTACATGCTGGTAGTGGTGGGTCGATGATAAAATTAGAGTGCCGATTTTACTATTAGTAAATTCCTGCCTCCGTTTAAGAAAAATCTATTGAGCAAACGTCTAATAGATGGATAATGAGGAATTTAAGGTCGCACAAGACAATGATGTTTATTTTTAGTGGGTTAGATTCCCATGTTACCACCAAATAATAAGTTGGCGCTGATTCGTGATGCCTTGTGGGTGAAATTTGATGCAAAACTACGTTGTGTTGCCTACTACATTTAATGAAGCATGTCTGACCAACTTGAACTTCACAGCCCGATAAGCTGCGATAAAGGTTTCATCTCGTAACTAAAATAAACATATTTCTTAGTTAATAATTTTATCATAAGACGGTAAAAATGCGAGACGTATTACGTAGAAGGGTGAAATTGTTCACTAACGCACTAGAATGAAATGTTTCTAACGTTGAATCGAACTAAAGTCCTTTTGAGCCCAAGTCAGAGAAATTCATAGTGTAGAGGTGATTTCTACTTTTAAAAACAGGATGATTAGGTAGTTAATATTTCACACTAAATTTAGTTATAATAAGCTGGGGTCTTGTGGTTTGAATTAGATTTTGTTACTTCTCTGCGATTTTCACACCGTTCCATCAAAACAGCTTAATAAACTTGAATTTTATATTCCAAATAGCTACTCCAAGGTTTTTTCTCCTAACTAAAAAAATTTTAATTCGATTTTGCGAGCTTTAATCATGTTATATTAACAATCGGTAATTATTTGCTCTGTGGTGTATAAGTGACAAAAACAACGTTCCATTATCTTGAGGCACCAGTTCCTCTATAAATTATGATATTAAATCTAAATCAGCTCTTCTAGCAAAACCTACTAATATGTCTGCGTTACTATTGTGAATGTACACCTATAATATAAACAAATGGTCAACTTAAAAAAATTAAGAATATTTAAGTCATCGATTCAATAGGTCAACTAGCAAACAATGCACACGATATACAACAAACGCTAATAAGAATTTCTACTTTGTAACTTATATATCAAATATACACCATCTTTTAATATAAACGAGTTTTCAAAAATGTCTATAACACATCACAAATTCGTATCAATTATACTCGCTAAACTTTACTATCTTAATTAATCAAGTATTCGCGGTCTGGCTAAATATGTAAAAATACATCATAATAATTTCTAAATAAAGCACTGATTTTAAGACGCTTCTAATACTATTCGGAGCTTTTATATGTTCCTTTAAAAAATCTCTTACCATATAGCACAAGATGGATGTATTTCTGATACCACTAACTCTATTCCTTGTTGATAATATAAAAATTCTAATTATATTCCAATGTATGCCTGTGCTTAGGCATGAGTTGCAAAAGCCATGGGATTTTCATGGCACATTTGGACTTTATATCATTTGTCAAAACTAACAATTATAAACTTTAAGGTACTTTTTCAGATACTGTTTGTTAAATTTATAGACGAATAATCGACTAGAAATAGATAAGGCCTCTCTCTCTAAATATACACTCAGAAATATGACAGAACAATCAGACGGTATCTTAATTGTATATGATCTAAATTTGATCTAAATGCATAACTAAATGTATACAATTGTATATATCGCAATAATATACAATAGCTATATCCTTTCTCATTAGTCACACTCTATAAAAACTATTTAATATTAATTATGAAATTGTAAACCTACAGTTTTCAAAAATTTTATGTGTATGCATTATTTATAATATATAAATTTAGTTAACTTAATGGCTTCTTATGTCGCCATCGATAGCTTAATACTGATTTAACTACTTATGTTTTACGACACATTATTTATCTTATTTTGCTGGAATTTCTGAAAAGAAATAGTATTTTTTAGAAGATTTACATCGCAGTTTATTTTCTACTTTTTAAATTCATAATCTTATGGTTAATAAGTCACAATAATAAATGCATGGTGATAAAAAGGGATCAATATA
>NW_027255069.1:0-48790 GCF_042242105.1 Pempheris klunzingeri
TACAATTTTATTTATAAATTAGTTTATAATTATTACAATTTTATATATAAATTAATTTACCAAAGTAAATAAATCTCTCCAAATATATTTGATAATTATCTATGTTTAGATGTCTAGATAACAAAGAATACCAACTTTTCACTACTCGAATGATATATCAATACCATTCACAAGTAAATGAGCTTTTCTAGTGCTCTTACAAAACTAATAATATACATAATTAGTTACTAAGTCTAAGTACTTTGGAGGGTATTTAAACAGAACCATTACAATATTATCTAGCATATATTCTTAATTATTTGAATGATTCGTGCAGCTATTTGATTTTAAAATCAAATAGTTATCATTTTTCCATGACGCGTTTTCACTCGCTAAAAAGAGAAATCCTAGTTAAATAACTACCACACCCATTCTAATCTTTTTATTTATGTTAGTCCTGCAAAAATGAAATTCCTTCGTACCCTGATTCTATGACCACCTTATTTCAAGTTCCTATTAGGAATTCGGCCAATATCGGCATAACTCATAATATATAATTTATTACAACATTTCTAAAGTAAAAAAAATCATTTTTAATTGAGGAATACATGCGATAATAATAAATAAACAAGAGTAGAATTCTATCTAGTTGATATCACAAGCTCTAAAACATCAATGATAATGTGATATTTTAGCTAAAATAAAAGCAATGTTTTAAATCCAATCAGCAGAATTAAATAGAGAATTCCACATAATATTAAAATATTTTAAAAGATGCTCACTATCTAATATCTCATTTTTGCAGTTGGCAAAAAAAATTATCTTTAAGTCATGTGCGTGATTTAGTGGCATTTATGTATAAATACTCGTATAACTTCGGAGCTACAATAAAATATAGTCATGAATTATAAAAAATCCAGCCCATCAAACAATTCCTTAGTAATTAATTACTATTTTCCATAAGTTTTTTTCACTATAATGTTTTTATTCTCAGTGTGCCCAGTATATATATATATATATATATATATCCTTAAATTTTTATTTAAATTAGCTAACTAACTTTGCGATTCTTTTTTTATCTATTGTTGTTATGTAATATTTATCGTTTTTAATATTTACATAAAAAAATAACTATAAAAAGATTATACATTGTTAAAATTTATAAAAAAATATGAAATACTTTATATAGGAATTTTATTAGTTTCTTCATAATTAATTACTAACGAAAATTACTATAATAATTTTTTTTTGAAAAATAGGATTTTACAGTAAAATATAAAAAAACTTTTAATTCATTAAATGCGCGCGCGCAAATACCTTGTAAAATAAAAGTTGAGATGAGTTGTTGGATCTTGTATATTAGATATTTAGCTGAGTTATTATATAATAGTGATACTATGAGAATTATTATTTCATTAAGCATCACTACAATTTCAGAAAATAATTTCGTACGCCTCACTAACTTAAGTTGATTATAAATTTGAATAAATTAAGGTAAGAGAACAGCGCATATTAACATATAAATAACTAAATAAAATTGATAATTTTACATCAAAAATGCCCTTATTTTGTCAATCAACATTCTAAATTTAGAAAAAATAAGAAGCATTATATAATTATAAAAAATGGATATTTGTCAAGTATTATCTCAATAAAATCTAAATTTGTTTTAAATTAAAAATTTTTGCATAATTTAGGTAGATTGTGGACCAAATTTTTGAAATTTCTTAATTAAAAAATTATTATTATTTATAAAATTATTATTATTTATAAAATTAAATTTGAAAATATTAGCATATAAACAGCCAGAAAATGATTCAAGAACATAATTATTTAAATTATGCACAAAAGTAAACTAAAATATACGAAGATTAACGATGTTCTACTCCAATAATAATTTTTGAAATTGATGATTAAAAAATTATTTTTAAAAAATGTACTAAAATAACTAAATTTTTCATTTCAAACTATCTTAATCTTACTGTGTATTTAATAATTAAGCTTTAGAACTAAACTAATAATTGAATGACTTCATTGATAGAAAATTGCGGCATCGTTTTACTTCGTGGGTCCCTACATTTTACTTTCAAGCGGACAGATGGCTTAGAACTCATGGGTTCAAATCCCGGTGCCGCCCACTGTTTCCGTTCTACCTTATCCCTTAATCCGAAGTTAGTAGGAACACTACGGTAATTGCCTCTTTCTATAAAAAAAATTATAGTACATGCTGGTAAGTGGGAGGACGAAATCGAGTGCTGATGCACTAGGGTACGATAGTGAATTCCTGCCTCTGTTGAGGTGATTCCCATAGAGCCAACGTCCAATAGATGGATAGGGGTCTTATTATCTCAAAAACAAGGATGCTTTTTTTAGTGGGTTAAATTCCCACACTACCCCAGAATAATAAAGAAAGAATAATAAGTCGGAGCTGGGGTGTGAAGTCGTGTGGTTGGGATATGGTAGAAAAACTCCGCTGCCGTGCCTACAGCGTTTAATGAAACAAGTCATACCAACTTGAACTTCACAGCCCAATAAGATGCGCCAGGGGTTTAACCTCGTAACTAAAAAAACATTTTACTTTCGTTTCCCTTTAAAAGTAGTATATTATTAATTGCGATATATTTTAAAAAAGTTTTGTTTATAATCGAACTGAAGTTCAAATGAGTTTATAAATACTCTTTAAATCATAACTTTATTCTAATAAATCAGAAGAATGACATCATTTTGAAAATAGATAAATTTCCATTAGTTTAGTATCACTCAAAGCATGGTTTTAAGTATTTTACACTCAAGTCAACATTTCTTGTAAGAGTTTTAGTGAATGGGAGATTTCGTTGTTAGTACTTATGAACTTGTCGTTTTAAGAGTGCGATTTAGCATTATCCAAATTAAAATTTACATATATATAACAATCGCATAACTTCCATCAATTATTTCATCATATTGAAAGAACTTATTAATTCACGAGGAAGAAAACGTAGTGCAATTGAATAAGATAAAAAGTCAAATAACTTCGTTTTTTATTCAGACTTCTTTTACAACTAATTAACACTAAAAAAGATATTTTAAAAGTGATATGTCCAATAAAAAAAATGAAAAAATATTTTTATTATCTGAAATGTAATAAAATAAATGAAACAAATCTTATTGAACTTTTAAAATATCACTAAATCTAGTTAATACTTCTATGACACCTAGAACGTTCCAATTAAATATAATTATCTTTATAACATTAAAAATGCATCTACTTGGTTTTATAAATAATGAGATGGAGGAGTATTTTGTTTAAACTTGTGACAAAAAAAATTCTTATTAGCTGCTGAAAAAATAAAAACTCTAAAATATTATAATTTTATATATTATTACAATTTTGTCAAAAATTCCAACTTCACTAGATTTATTTAAAAAAAAGTTGCTCACAACGTTATACTTTAAGTAATAAAGTTAAAGTTTCCCGAATTATATTTATCATAAATACCTAATAAAATTCGCATGTTAGTTCTATATTAAACTATTGCGCGATACTTACTTAAAATAAATATAGCTCCCAATCTAACCAAAGATGTTCTCAATTTAATAAGTTTCTTTTATAAAAAAACTCATAATAAAAAAATAATGACAGAAAATAAAAAATACATGTAGCGCATAGATCGTGAAAAAACTACAATGTGCATGCACTCGGAGATTTACGTATTGTGTCGTTTCTATTTTATGAAACGCATTCAAACAAGGAAAAATATACTTTAGTTAATATTGATGAAAGAAAATATTTAAATCATGGTTATTTTCGTGATGAACTTGATTTTAAAATACAAATCATGGAAAATCTTAGACTTATTCTAAATGCTTTTTAGTGGTCGAATGCATATAGTTAAACGAAGATACATTGACAGATGGAGAATATTAATTAAAATGTATTTTTTTAGGCAAAAAATATCAATACGAAAAGCAACTATTTTGGAAATTTCTAGACTTTTATTGTAAAATTTTTTAATTTCTATAGTAAAGATAAATCAACATCCAATGATCTACGATGATTTTCAAAATTTTTTTTAAATTTCGCTTAAATTACAGAGAGCGTAGCTAAAATCATAACTTTCGGTTCGTTCTCGTCGACTGTTTGCTCCATAGGTAATTTTAAAAAAATATTCACTTTGAGACAATAGGTGAACTTACTATTTTTAATTTTTTTCGCGATGATATGGAATCCACCATCAAAACTTTGCAAAATTTTGCAAAATTTTGAAATAATAAAATATTTTAGCAAGTGGTTCTATTTTCATAATTAATGAAAGGATATCCATCGATGGTTATCAATATAAACGTGAATCATGCAAGAAAAAACTTCAATAAGAAAAGGTACTATATTTAAGAGACTTCAACTGTGTGAATATTTTTTTTTGTCCTAATCATTCAGTACCCAACAATTAAATAGCACCTGTTTATATCTCCCTTTTCTACCATCATTGATTGGAAAACAGTCGTTCAGGACTTCATGGCGTTTAAACTAGATATGAATTTTTAAATATTGGTGAGAGATGTGTTATTGTTAGGATAGATGATGAATTATCAAAAAGGAAATGCAATGTCGGAAGGATTCTTAAAAATCAGAAGTACTGGATAATAGGTGGAACTGACGAAGCCGATAAATGTTTTTTAAAAAGATAACTAGCAGGAGGAATAGAAATATTCCCAAAAAAGTCATTGTTGAGGACGTAAAGGAAGAATCAATTATATGGATTGATGCAATTCCTTACAAAATTTAGGAATTACTCAGAACAGTAATATACAAAGGAAAGTTCATTTCCAGCGAGAGAGTCCATAAAAAATAAAATAGAGACCATGTGTGGAGCTTTTTTTGAGTTCAACTATAAAAATGCAACTAATAAAAGTCAAGAAAATCTATTAAGCTAGGCAGTTGATTTTTTATATCATAAAAAGCATTTCAGGAAAGAACTGTCAACTTTATTTAAATATACAATGATATTATATGAAATTTAATATCTAATACGATTTTTGTTGAGCATGTGCGTTCAATCCCGATTCCAGTCACTATAATTTGGCTAAAATTATTTCTAATTCAACAATAAGTAAATATAAAAACGACATAACAGATTTTATGGCATCTAAATTGGATGAAGAATATTTTTTGAGAATCTTAAAAATAGATATTATTGACATAACAAAAGAAAATAATTAAAAGTAAGAAAATAATTAAAAGTAAGAAAAATTCTTCAGAGTCAATCTGTTATCTATAATAGCTACTAAAAAAACCTTATGGCAAAGAACGATCAACTTTATCTTAAATTATCATACTTCCTCCGCAGTAAAGAATGGATTTTACGAACTATTTAATTTTTTTCTTGATTAGATTTATGGTTAAACTAATTTTCTGCTAATTTCCTGCTAATTTTCTGCTAAAGTAGAGTTCATCTCGTATAAAAAAAGAAGTGCTGGAGCGATATTATTATTTATAAAAACAAAAAATTTCTATTCCAGTTTTTAAATATTATTGCAATAATTTTTCAGATTTTTTTTATAAAATTTGATATATTTTAAATCTCTCGCTTTAAAATGACAGCGCAACAAAATTTTCCCACTTTTAGTATATTCCTCGTTTAATTCAAAGATGAAGAATATAGGGGAAAAACTATAATATATTTTTATTAGAAAATTATAATATATTTTTATTAGAAAATTATAATATATTTTTATTAGAAAATTATAATATATTTTTATTAGAAAACTATAATATATTTTTATTAGAAAACTATAATATATTTTTATTAGAAAATTAAAATTATGACTCTTAAAATCTCAAAAAAAATATTACTATTATTTTTTAACTTTAAAAATATACCATATGGTTTTTTGATGTGGTTTCAACATGTTTGAGTACACCAATAGCAGCATCCATATTTTGCAATTTCATATTAAGACTTATAATAGATTGGAGTACATCAGTTTTCAAGGGGTTCTTTTTGAATTGTCTTTCTTTATAGAAAAGTGCAATCGTATATGCATTTATTGAGCTGGCACTCTTAGCAATGACATCTTCATCAATACAGAAATCCAACTCCACATAGTTCGTGAACTCGATTAGATTGAGTAGAATTGATATAATCTCAGGTACATATTCACGCGTGAGAGCATCCGCGATGCTGTGGAACAGATTTGTTTTTAACTCATGGTTTAGTTCACACCATACAGATACAAACGAACAGTTAAACAAATTTTTAGTTATGGGTGGATATTCCAGACATATTGACGAGCATGCTCTTAGCACAAAATTCGGTGAATTCGCCAGAAATTCTACGCACAATTTTTTGAACCAATTATTGAAATCTTCCTTGGAAGATTTATTAGATGTGATCCATGCCCATTTTAAGCGTAACATATCTAGTGGTGGTTTATTACGACATACTACACTATCTACAGTAGATGATATTTGTTGTCGTTGACTTTTCTTATCGTAGTAGTTGTTTACGTTTTGATTGAAAGTGTTTGGATAATTAAGATAGCTATTCACTTGGATCATATTGATGTTGGTGTCATATTTGCTGCTTTTAATACGATATTTTACAATAAGACGATCGATAGTTGGTGCATAACTTTTAAAAATGTGACCAAGATGAGCTGACATCGATGATATAAGTATAAATGCAGTTGGTTGAAGTTCTGGAGATGTATCAAGTACCCTTATTAATGATTGCATAATAGGTGATGCAAATTCGCAGAGATTTGTCGAATTTGCAATTATATGTATGGTTTCCATTCCAAGACGTCTTAGTGGTATAAGATTATCTGGTGATTCAAAAGTAGATACAATTACAGGTACAATAACGTGTAGGTAATCATTCATAAATGGTACAATATGCTGTAGGGTGGTAATAGTTTTAGTTTTAAGTATATTGATTTCATCAATAGTAAAACATATAGGATCAAGTTCATTGTTAAGTATTATTGACATTTTGGATAGAATTAGTTGATAGTAGGTTTTAGTTTCATGTGGTAATGAAGTAATAAGATTGTCAACAAGTTGTAATATAGTAACTTGTAATGTAAGTGGACAATTATTAGCCCACAAATCGTTGAGCATTTGAAACATTTCATCAAGATTAGTACGTAAATGGCATCCAATAAGACTAGTTAATTTATTGATTTGTTGTAGGATTAACAAACGTATATCATTATTACTTGACTTGACAATTTTAAAATATGATGTAAATATTTTGGGTGCGTATTGAACAGATTTTTTTCCTAAATAAATAAGAATACGTTCAAGTTCATGAAGAATGACAGACTGTAATCTAATCATATTTGGATCTGTAAGTATCATTAATAATGATTCAATACCAACTAATGGATATAATTGTTCAAGTGTTTGTATTTTATTATTGATATAAAATTCACAAGTATTAACTTCATTATCAGCAGTAAGTAAAGAATTAGAATTTAGTACATTATTAGTAATATTGGTGTTAGTTGAAACACTGACACTTGTGGTAATAGTACAAGTACTAGCATTACTACACAATAAGCTAGTATTATTAGAACTGTGAAATGTATCAAGACCACTATCTTTGTCTAATTGATTAATAAATTCACTTGAACTATAAAATATTTTCATTTTGGATGGATTAACAGCACCAATAAGACCAAGTACATTGATGGCTTTACATCGATTAGTTTTTGATTTTTCTGATTTAATATAACTAATAAGTACATCAACAATTTTATAGATTGAATAAAATTGATGAAATACATAACCAGAACTGTTAAGTATGTGTGACAATACATCTAATGATGTTAAACGTTTGTAATATGATGATAATGGATCTGAAAGTATATTAACGATAATAACAATAATTCTAGGTAAATATATATGCATGTGTCTATCACATGTTGTTATAAGATCACCAATAACATTCATAATATTACATATGAGACTTACAGATGCATTCTTATCATTAAATAAAGGAAATATAACTTCAATAATAGATTGTAGAAATTCATGTGCTAATCTAGATGAACTAACAACTAACGTATTAAGTAGGATAGCACTTTTTTCTTTAATACCTCTATTATTTGTAAGCGAATTAATTTGTAAATTGGATAATGTCTCAATAAGATATTTAGCTAATACAGGAAATATATATGATGGTTGTAATATACATAATCTACCAAGTATACCAGTAACAACACATCTTATTTCATATTTAGGATCACGTAACCCAACAATAAGACATTGAATATTTTGCATTAATAATAGATATGGGTTAAATTTAGATGACAATGATTGTAATATATTTAGTCTAGTTCGTTCATCAATATCAGCAATACCAATACCAGTAATAATACTTAATATTTCAAGTGCATATACATCAGACATATTATTTGTGTTATTATTTTCATTATCACAGTAAGTAATATTATTATCAGTTAATAAATTGTTATTTGATGTATTTAATACTTGTGAATATTTGTTAATAAGATAACATGATAATATACTAGTTCCATTATCAAGAGACAATTCATCATCACCAATAACATTATCTAATAATCTAATACATGTTTTAGCAGCTTCTGATCTTATTTCTGATGAGGATGATTTTAGATATGTATTAGCTACATAAATAGTTAATTCATCCATATATTCACTACCAAATTCACACATACGTAATGCTATAAGTGATGTTATAATAATTTTATCATCAATTATATCATTTTGATTCATGATAATAATATCATTTGCACATGTTTTATCATGAATAGCAGTAGTAGCAGTATTAGTGGGAGTGTTTGTTGCTTGTGATATTTTATTGATAGCATTTATACGATCATTATTATTGTTATTGTCAAATCCCAATAAATTACGTATATAATGTAATATTGTTGACTGATATATTGATTTACTTTTTGATGGACAAGTTGTTAATTCAGAAAATATAGCAGCTACACTAAAATCAAATACCATATTACTAATACATGCATTTACAAAATCCATTGTAATAGATTCAATAAATGGTTGACCAATTGATTGAATCATCGAACAAAGAAAACAAGCAATAGGTGCTTCCATTTCAATATCTTTCTTTTTTAAAATATCTTTACTATCACCCATATACAATGATTTAATATAACCAAGAATATTTTTAGCTTGAAATAAAAATTCGTCTTTTAATAATCTACCTAATAATGTAAAACATAATAAAATATGTGGTCTAGCTGGTGATGTAGGAAATATATTTATTAAACGTAAAATAATATTTTGTGTTATATTATGTTTAAATAATGATAATTTAACATTAATAATATTTGGTATTATATGACAAACAACTATCAATATATAAACATTATCTTCAGCTAATGATTGATAACAAAATCTTAATATATCTTCAAATTTATGTTGTACTAATATACTTAATGTTTGACTATAACAACCTACTACTGATGATAATTCACTTTCTTTCCAACGTTTATTACCACCAATATTGTTTGTGTTATTATTAATATTACTTTGATTATTATTACTATTATAGTTACCACTACTACTTTTTATACTATCATGTGATGGTCCACCGCCGAATAAATTACTTAAAAAGTTATCATAATCATCATTATATTCTAAAAATAGTCTATATTTTTCAAATTTTGGTGATAAGTGACCAATGTAACGAAGTAACTGAGTATTTTTAGCTCTTTTGGAAAATATACGTTCATCTTGTTCAAATGTACGATCAATTTCGTATTGATCTATAGTTTTATCATCTATGTCTTTACGTTGGCGACACATTGATACACTTGATGCTTTCATGCGTATAGGAAATATTTGTATAAGATTTGAACGATGTATTTCTAAATCTAAGCTACACTGTCTAACAAATTCATTCAATATCAATAAAACAGCATGTATAAGGTTTTCATTATTATCATCATCTGATTTATTGACGGAGCTTAATCTTGATGTTGCTTGTAGAGGAATATTTCTAGATATACTAGAAATATTTGATTGATGACTAGGAATAGCGCTATTCGATGTTGCTATAATATTTGTAGTTGCTATTCCTAGTGCAGAAGTAGCTGTTGAATTGTTCATTGTTGGTATCATACGTAATGCTTTCTCATAAATAAATTCATACCAATTAAATGTAGACTTTTGAAATAATTCACGTTGTGCCAGTATTGTTAATAATGAACGTACTGTATAAGCGGCAACAATTTGTGTTTCATATCTTGTATCTTTAAAACAAGAAAAAATATGTTCAAAGAATGGTTGAATATATTGATAAAAATTGTATGGTGAACCATAAGCTAGTTCTCTTACGATAAGAATCTAAAAATTTGATTATATAAATATTTGTGTATATAAACTAAAAATGAGTTTTTTAATTTTTATATAAATAATTCTATTATTATGAGACCTAAATTAATAATTTTATGACATCAAACGAAAAAACTAAATCTTCTGAAATACAATCCTTTACGATAGATGATTTGTCGTAAGTACTACGACTCGTACAAACTTTAAAATATCCATATTATACATATGGTAATCGTAAGTAAATATATATTAAAATGAATAATAATTTTTCGAAAAAATACTCATTTTAAAGAGAAAAATAATAGATTTGTGTGTCCTACTAATTTACGGCTCGTACGTAAATTTTTTTAAGAAACCACGCATGCGTGCACATTTCGTACGTAGTTTCTGTGGAGCTTAACCAGTTTAAATTTGATAATAAATTATCCTGTTTTATAAATATACAAAAAGCTTTAATAATATGATTATACCGGCCTATTTTTAATGAAGCAGGATCTAACTCAATGACTTTGGATTAACTCATATTAAAGTTTAGTTTTCCTTTAGATTCTACTTTAAAGAATCAGTAGAGTATCATGGAAACGTACAATACTGAGTCTCAGCCTGACGATCGCAAAAATATTAAAAAAATTATGTTTAAATAACGTCGAATCATCCTCTCAAGATGTAGAAAAAATAATGAATTTAAGAAATAAATAAATAAATCACCAAACACAATTGCCACTTGAGAAGTTTCATAGTTTCATAAACAGATATAACATCAAAAAATAACTATTTGGGTAAATCTAAAAGTTTGGATGAAATTGTTTTTAAGACATGTAATGGTGATCTTCAATCAATATTGGACTCACAGGACACCAAGGATATTTTTAATGCATATGAAAATGGGCTTTATTGTCAACAAAGACGAAGCATTTTGAGCATTTATAATTTTGCTCAAAATTATTATTTTTACAAAAAAATTCCATGTATATTTTCCAATTAAAACGAAAAGAATGGGACAAAATAATAAAAAAATGGTTACAGTCTTTATAGACTTGTTCGTTTTTAGGCGAAAAACTCCCACCGCTTATTATTGGAAAATATCAAAAACGCCGACCCCTCGAATTAATGAATTAATGAACGAATTAATGAACGAATGAATGAATTATCAAAATACCCAATATCTTATTAATTTAGTTTCAAAGCTTGGATGGTCACTGAGATCTTCTCAAGTGTGAAAGAAATTTTATATCTAAATTTAAAAATGACCAATAAAAAAATACTATTATTTTTTTATGAAAATGTAGTGTTTCAATTAAATATAATTATCTCTAATATAAAACCAAGATTTTAATAATTTTTTAGCTTTATAAAGCATTTTGACCAAGGAAGTATTTACAGTTTTAAAGGTTCATATAAGAAGTTTATATATAGATGATGATTTAAAAAAAATAATTCGAAAATAGAAACTATCAAAAACTGCTTTAAAAAGGCATTTTTTGTTATTTAAAAAAACGACAAAGTTATCAATAAGCAGAGTAATTTTTCCAATATATATGAACTAAATTAAATTATAGATACATAAACTTCAATTATCTGCCAGAAAAGTCAACGTTGGCGTGAGTTGCGAATCCCGTGATATCACCACTAAAAATCCTAATTAATGACGAGAATTCTGATAGCAGTTGCTTTAGTAAATTTTGTTGTGAAAATATATCAACAAAGGCAGTTTCAGATGCACTATCGTTGATAAAAAAATGAAAAGCTTGTACTATTACCACAAGTACCGGATTTAGAATTCTTTGTTTGTGAAATAGTGCATTCTAAAATAAAAGAAAAATTTATTCGATAATTATTCTAGTAAAAAGTAAATTTTCGAAATGTACTTTTTGATTATTTGCAAAGGAAATTTTAAAGCAGTGTACTGAATTTTGATTTATAATAAATAGTTATGTGACGATATATAAAAAAACATTAAAAGTGCGAATAATAAACTACAAAGTTAAATATTTTATTCTTTTAATGAGTTTAAGACTATATCTTTATGTGGTGCGCATGCCTCAATTTGGCGTGGCACGCACATTTTTTCGTCCTCTCATAAGTAGGTGCGACGCGTCGCCTACTGTAGTAACTGCACGTTTCTATAAAAAATTAAGGATACTTTTTTATAGTGCGACGGTGAAATCGAATGCTGATGCATTGCGAGTAAATTCTTGTCTTCGTTAAGGTGATTCCCAATAATCAGAATACAACAATTGATAAGGTAGGAGTGGTGGTCACTCCATGACGAGGAAAATAAATATTTAAACTCTCATATTATTGCAAAATAATAAGCTAAATCATCATATATATATTTTATATATGATGATTAAGTCCACTACGGTGGCCGCGCGTCAAATGAAGCAAGTCTAACGAACCTAAACTTCACAGTCAAATAAGTTGCGCGCGCTTTTTTAGATGGTAAATAAAAAAATACTTTTAAATATTTCTACAATTCCGACCTCAACGTATACCATTCAGATCCATAATTAATCACGCAGTTGTTGTTTATATATATAAAAATTTAGAAAAGATAGTTTACGTTGGCAATTGTAAATTCTTTATGAGGATTTATAAATTACACTTTATTTTTTTTAATTATAATAGATACCGTTAATTTATTTTTAAATCTAAATATAAATTTATTGGAAATTTATGAATAAATGATTTCTCCACTCAATAATTCTATTTAGGTAGTATTTAAAAAGTAAAATAGAAACGTCATTCTGAGACTGCGCGGTTAGCAATCATCAAGAAAATTATTGGTCTTGTTGAAAATAAAATTTGAAAGATCATACAATAACAATATCTATGAATCTAATGTTTGTTTCATCTTTAAATTTGTGAAGAAGAAAAACAGAAAATAGTCTTGAATTTTAATATTATATTCTAATCAGAGGATGACATGGTGTGATGTTTATGCATGAAATAACTGCAAATACTTTTACAGTCTACTATATTTACTTTCACAAAAACCGCCTTTTTTATGTATGTAAACCCAACTTTAATTACTTAATAATTCAGTAGCATGACTCTTAATTCAACGCAATAGCTGTATTATGTAAAATTAGTATAATCACGATTATTTTGTAAAAGCAAAAGTCATTATGTGATCTATTTTTTTATTAAAAGAGTTGAGATTCTGTAGAATATCTAAATTACTTATTTTTCACACTTTTATATCAAAAATAAGAATAATCTTGATCCTTTAGGATCATTAGGGGTTTTCGCTACCTGATTTGTTAAAGAACATTCCGTTACAACTAATTATACTCAAAATATGTATCAATTCGTAACTCTACAATAAATTATATACGACGCTGGCAGTATTAATCTATATTTATTTTATTTTTAAGAATCTAATAAGAATAAGTGCGTAATCGCTTATCACATAGATGAATACTTTGTGATTTTAAATCTGCTGCACCTATGAGTGTATTACTTTAAAGTCAATCCGCTAATAGACTTTCAATTATATATCATAAATTAAATAAGGATGGATAATACAATTATTACATCATGTTGTAAAAGAACGTATTTAATTCCCATATCAGCGTGTGGAGTTAGAAGTGAATTTTAACGACATTCAAAACCCACTGCGACGAGTTAAGCTTTATATGAACAAAGCAGCAGAATATAGTCTTATGTGATTATGTCAGCTTTTCAACAACCATTAAACACTCTCATCTTTACTAATTTAAATAAAAAAACCATTTTGAATTCACAGATATACAATATTAAAAAAATATTCCCAACAAGTAGAGTGGTAATAACCAATGTAAGAATAATCCTATAGACTATTTGTTTATATATTTATAGCACAGTACTACGTAAAATTGTAAAATTGTAAAATAATTGTAAATTTTCCACTGTTTATAATTTAGGAGTTTAGCTCAAAATATAGAATATTGTGATAAATAATAAAACATAACATTTTGCTTTATATAATAACGATATAAAAAAAATTTTTAAATCGAAATATGTAGCTCATTAGTATGGTATATACTATATGGAATAAATGGTGCAGTTATTATTTAGGAATAACTCCACTAAACATATAACAGATTCACAATACATTTATCAAAAAATAAACACTACACGATTGAATAATTTATTAAATTAAAATTTTCTAGAATAAGTTATTTGGTAGATTGTAACTTTATTATTTACAACATAATTGTAAATAATGTCACAACCCATAATTCCATATTTTTTTGTCGAAAACAGTAATTATTCTTAAAACCATGAATAAAAGATATTACTTAATAAAAATTATCATATTATGTCTTAGCTGTCAATTATTAATTTTCGCTTAGAAATATTAACTTCAAAAATACATTATGAATATCATATTAAAACCTCGCCTATATTAATAGTAATAGATTAATCTCAATATGTTTCATGAAATAATTAAATTATATTCAAAAAATTATAAACATACAGAAATGTATCTATTTTCACTGTTTTCATCAGAAAGATTTTTAATACGCATTTTTAATTCTTCCTCCAGTGTATCAGCTGTAGTAAATCCACGTAATACAAGGTAGGGTAGTAAGCGTGCCGCTATTCTAGCAATCATTGGATCTGAACTAGATGCACATCTTATTATATTTGAATGTAGACTTTTCTTTTTAAGTACAATATCTCCAACAAATTCAATCAGATTAACTATAAAAAACAGATAGATATACAAATTAATTAATAAAAATATATAATTGATTGTTACCTATTGCAATTATTGCAAAATTCATGTCATCTACATTTGATGAACCTAATAAAGCTGATAAATAATTTGCTATTGCTCTTATCTCTGGTACCATTTCTGCATCATCAGCTACAATGTAATGCTGTTCCATTGTTAAGTAATAACGTATTTCATTGAATAATATTTTTTTGTCGGCATTTTTTGAAAAACGAATCTGTTTTAGCTTTTTCTCCATTTAATATTTCAGAAATCAGGGTTAGACTTTAAAACATTTAATCTACTCTAAAGCGAACTGTTACGATCGTTAATACACTTTTAAAGTGAATTCATCGCTGTTTATTATTTATTTTTAAAAAAATTTTTTCATGTAAACTATTATGAATTTACCTTTAGATACATAAATTAAAATTTTATATATCCAAAATGAGCATATAAATTATATTTATTAAAATTTAGTTATATCTAACCTATGTGAAAATCTGTCTTTTATTTTATTATATAAATTTTGAAAAATAATTTCTTTTATTAGATCTTTTTAACAATATTTTGTCGATAGATCTCTCTAATACAAATAATGCACAAGTAAATTCTTCTATTTTAATCAATTAATCAACATCATTATCCTTAATTTGATAATAATTTTTGAATTAAATGATTTTACAATTTAGAATCAAATATTCTATTTATTTTTTTGTAGGCTAAGATCAATATAAATAATTTAACTAGCAATATAAATGACGAAAACGTTCAACGATTATTCAAATGCTCAATAATTATCAAGATTTGAGTATCATACATCTATTTTATTTGTAAAATATATATAAAATATTTGTTGTATTAGATCTTTATTATTCTATAAAATATATGAAAAATATTTTTTATCTTATATCTGTAAATAGAAACTAAATTTTTTTTTAATTTTAAATAATTTTTTTTAATTTTAAATAATTATTTTTTTTAATTTTGAATTATTTTTTTTTTTAATTTTAAATAATTATTTTTTTTAATTTTAAATTGCAGCTCTCTATATTCTTATAGCATAGAATAAATTTCATTTTTTTAATATTCTAATTAATTAAAATTTATTCTATTGATGAATTTATTGATATGATATAACACTAAATAATTTATTTCATTATTTAAGATTACAACGTGCTTTATTATAGCGACGTATAAATTCTTCAAAGTTATTTTTTTAATTTATGTTTACTAGGATTATATTTTATCGAAGATTTCTGAGTTCATTAAACCATGATAAATCTGTATTTATGTGGCCCACCCTGAGGAGATATTAATTAATCCAGTTGATGAACACAAACGAAAAGCTAATTTCATCATTAATTGTAACTATACTTGTTTTAATATATTCTATGTATCAATAATTAAGGTAGCATTATTTAACAAGTATGACAAACCACAATGATAATCTGAGCAATCATCAAATTTGAAATTTGTAATGAGTGTAAGTTGCGCGCGCTATACATAAACGAGTAAACAAAAAACTTTTCTAAAAAATACTACGCGTAAGATTCGTAAAGTTTATTTATTTAGTTGTTAATATCTTTAATGATTTTGAATTTTAATATGAATTATAATACCAAATAAATATTAAAATATATAGTATGAATAAATTATGATACGAGTGAATTATAATATAAATAATTTATTATATAACTAATTTGTAATATGAATAATTAATTTGTGATATCAATAGTTTATAACAAATAATATGTAATATGATATTCTGTATCTACAAAAAATTAAGCCTACTTTAAAAAATGAGATTTTTAAGGCATATTTAGTCAATTTTAAAATAAATCAGTTTTAATTGTTCTCTATCGGTCGATCGCTAGATTTCGTTGGAATATTAATTTCATAATTACCACTATCAATAAATGGTTTTTTATTCCATAAAATCTACTTGTGAATATGAGAAATTTAAATATGTAAAAACAAAAAGTCTTATATTTCCCAATTTGATATTTTATAAAAATGATAACCTATGATTGTTTTGCACATGCGCAATAAGTATTAAATTTTTGTAAATTTTAATTATTTAGTAAAATTAACAAATTATTGTTGCGGAATAATTTGATTGAATAAAATTCTTTGTGTTTTAGCTCTCAGATTTTTCTTGAATAAAAAAATTGATACTCACATGTCACTTTTCGACTTTAGAGTCACATTTATACTTAATGAATCATATTTTTAGTTCTCAAATTATACATTAATACTATTTAGTACTCCTAATTTATTTATGCAGAAATATATTGGTCATAAATGGTATATTTTAAGTTTGACTGGACTACATTTGCAGAATGGTACGAAAGTAATAAGGAAATATCATCTTTATGTGCATTTGACTGTCATCAACTTATAATATTCTTTTTTAAATAATATATAATTTTTTTGAATACTATAGCCATTAAACTTAAAATATATTTTATAATTAGACTCATTTTATGGTCACATTTACAAGTCGATCGATTATATTATATTTTAAATTATTATCTTCGTTTATTTTTAAATTTGAACTTTTACATTACATTTATATTTGAAAATTAATTAATTAACATACTTTGAATGTTTCTGCAATAATAAAGATTATATTGAATCTTTGTGACGCCTGATTACCTACGTATATTTAAAGAATGGCTAAGCACTCTAAAATTATATTACGGGTGTAAAAAATAATTGCATACCTCGAATAATTTAGAA
The DNA here is from genome assembly GCF_042242105.1 of Pempheris klunzingeri. Lineage (NCBI taxonomy): Eukaryota > Metazoa > Chordata > Actinopteri > Acropomatiformes > Pempheridae > Pempheris > Pempheris klunzingeri. The sequence goes on from NW_027255069.1 coordinate 17,748, forward strand.
ATTATAGTTTCTCATACAATTCATTTTTTTGTAATATTATGCAAATTTTCTTTTTCGACTTTATTAAAATTATTCTGTCCCCACTATATATAAATTTTATTTATCACGAATTGACAAAAATATTATGTCAATTGATTCGCTATTGTTTAAAAAAATTGATCTGTTTTAACATGATATTCTATTGTTTCCTTTTTAAGTTCTAGAAGACATTTCCCTTTAGGCAAAATTACACAGACCGTGATTCACTTCTTGATTATTCGTTACTATTCATTAAATTTGGTGTGCGATATAATTAAACAAAAAATTCTTCAGATTTGAAAATATTGATAAATTATGCTTACTTTTGCTACGATATACACAATAAAATCAAAGTATTACAAAATCTTGGATTAGAATTACATTATTTCATGTGTTTATGTTTCGGTGAAAATTTTTTTGCTGAACGTAGATATTATTGATAAATATTACTAAAGGTATAATTCATATGAAAAAATGCCTCTATAATTTTAGCTGGAAAATTTTTTAAATATCCAGGTTTCCAATGTGTAAGGTATTCCTATTTATTATTACGATAATCCTACGATGACGTATAATGACATTGGAACCCATATCGGATGCTCATCTAATACCACAATTATAAAAAGGGAAAAATGTTATTAGCGTTTTACAGTCTCTAAATTATATAAAAATTTTCTAAAATATAGAGTCTGAGTTATTGCTCCAACTGGTGAGAAGGATATACCCAAAAGAAAATACATCGTAGGCGAAATTCTTCGAAATCGGCAGTACTGAGTAATTGGTGGAGTGGACGATAATGGGAATTTTTTCTTGCGTATAAAGCAACGAATGAATTTGTTAATCTTTAATGAAGTATCCTTTAAGGCTTCTAAGAAGCCTTGACTATTTTGTCGGATAATTGGAAAGGATACTATTGCCTACGGTATTTAGGTTTCATCTATAAAGTGGTGATCCATAAAAGACGGTTGGCTTTCTCTGACGGAGTACATATTACAAAGATAGATGCAACTCGGAAAGTTTTTACACGTAAATATCGAAACACCACAAGTACAAACACAGCGACTATCTTTCACTGTGTTGCCGAATTTATGTACCGCAGAAAATATTATAACAAGGAATTATTTGTCTTATTAAAATCTATAACACACAATAACTAATTGTAATGCTTACGATTCTTTCCGAAGTGTTTTTATTTTTCCTCGAGCGAATCATGGTCAGGCAATTTGAACTTCGTTTTATTATACTTTTTGTAGTATAAAAAGACAGATAACTATTTCTATGATATATTTTTTCTACAATATTTTCTCTCATATCGATATTTTGAGTAAAAATATTTCATTTTTAATCTACTAAATACCACAAAGTCTTTTTTTCAAACATTTGTTACTGATAAAAAATAAATAATCTGCATTATTTTGAAGATATGTTAGTAGATATATTGATTGAAAATTTAGGAGAATAGAGTCTTAAGCAGAACAAAATTATCCTTACACAAAAATAAATTTTAATATGTTTGTTTCTAAAATTTTAACTGCTTTTTATAAATGTAAAAATTATTATTTGTAGCAGCCCATAAATTTAATATATCTAAAATTTATTTTCTACATTAATGAACCTTTTTGTTACAACAAAGAATTCTATTGTTAAAAGTAAATACTCTGCAATATTTATAAGAATGAAAACTTCTTATATATCAGAAAATATACCATTTTCACATATTTTGTCAATAAAGTATCAGTTGATGTATTTCTTGTGCTCATTATAAGTAAAGTGTGGCGTAACTACACTTTGAGGCACTCAATTTAATTATTAAGTTAAAACTATGAGATTATTTTCTATTTATAAATATTTACTGTTTTATTATCTTTTAAATGCTATAACATTATTGATATTTTGTTTTAATTAAGAAATTAATGTAAAAATTTGTAAGAGAAATAATTTATCATAAAATGCTGAGCTTTTTTGTTACAGAATACCCACCATATTGCCATGATATAACCAAAAATTTTAAATTTGTGATAGTTTCGCTATCACAAATTTTGCTATAATCCGATTCATAATTCTCACTTGTATTAAAAAAATAGAATTGAATTTATAAATTTTAGTTTTGTAGATCATAAAAATGACAATAGTTTGAGTCATTTTAAATCTATCTATATTTGAAGTGAAAAATTCTTGAGTAAAAATCTCCGCTTAACACTTTAGTGAGTTGGACGCTTGTGATACACCGAACAACATTTTGTTAAGTATTCAATGCTTTCTTGAGTCTTATTTTTTCATAGGCAACTTTTTAATAGCTGATTACAAAGTTTTTTATATTTATCTCCATAAAATATCTGAAATTTATTGAGAATTTGTGTATTAAATTACATTAGAAGAACGATATCTAATCAATGGTGCGAAGCTTTTTATAAAAGACTAAAATCAAATTTTTTATAGTTAGCAAACTAAACAAAGTTATTACTTTTCCGCCTAATCAATTAATCAAAGTTGTAAAAAAAAGGAATGGATTATGAAAAGTTGAGTTGCTTTATTAAAAGCCAAATAAAGTGAGAGGGGAGTCTAATATTATATAATTTGGTAAAATTAAATCACTTTTTTTAATTATCAAATAAAATAATGTTAAGTACTCATATTTTTTTGCAACGCATAAGCATATAAGTAAACGGAAAAATAATTTGAATTACTCGTTTTGCGTCGTAAAAATTCGCAGGCACCATATAAAGTTGAAATGAGTTAGATAGAACATTCATAATAGAATAAAAAATGTTAAATCAGCGGCTAATGTTTACAAAGGGTGGGTCAATAATTTCTTAATCTTTTAAGCTGAATTTTAAGTTCTTGAATGTAATATTCAGCCCGTTGTCTAAAATTACAGATATTTGAGGAATGGCTTTCAATTTTAAATATTTCAACATAGAAAATATCGATGAAATTAAGTTTACCGACATTTTTATATATATACGAAAAAATGAACTGACTGACTTGTGTTTATGTGGAGCGTGTGGTTCCCCGATGCTTAGAGTTTTTTTTTCTCCGAAAACGGACAAAAAAAATTAAATTTGGTCTTCTCATCTGGAGCGATATAAAATTTTTTTCAAAATATGAAAAATAAAATTTCCTCTTTATCTCTTTTTTGAGGTCATCGTGTACAATTTAATCCAACGCTTAAATATACCTTTCTTTATTCCGTCATTCCGTCATGATGAAATTTGTTTTGTGACTGAAATTATAAATTATAAATTAAAATGTTGAATAATTTTTTAATTGACGTATATTAAGTAAAATAAATCAATAAGTTAGTTACGATTTTTACTCTGGCGCGTAGTATATTCACAATATCTCCACATCTATTAGTTTGTTTCATTAGATTTTAAGCTCAATATTAGCTATAATAGTATTTTTAGTTTCTCACATTTTTTAACTCAAGAGAAATTCATCTAAAGGATGATATTTGACATTAATTGATCAAGAGTCTCCTAAACTGAACTTAAAGAGTGAGTAATTATTGAAAAATCAAAAAAAGACTAAGTTTATTCAATATAAAGGAGTTTATAAGTGAAATAAATTTTGAGAAAATAAAAATATTTTTGGATTATAGTAAAATATGAAAAATAGTTAAAGGTAAATAATAAATTTATATAATTTTTTCTTGATATATTAATTTTTACCTTCAATTTTTTTTATTGCGATAAGTGTGTTATAACTTAGTTTAAATGATTTAATTGGTGTTTTTTCATATGTTTCTAAGCAACAAAACTAGTTATATGCTAATTATCAGAAAAAATAATTTAATTAAAAATTATGAAAAAACTTGATGCTTTATGTTGTTAAATTTTCACTTTAATGTTAAAAAATAAACATAAAAATTTTTTATATAATTGTTTCCATTACTTTACTTCAATGACACCAAACGTTTATAGTTTGTTTTTTTGTAACGATCCATGCACTTAGTGTATTGTCCTTATCTATTTGTGATTGATGACTTCTTACAAGACAATGTTTTTAAAATCTTTTTCAAAAAAGAAACCTATGAGTTTTATAAATATAGGAAAAATTGGATAAATGCTTCAATTAGCGGTATTGTTGGGGACATATTCTTTGATGGCGACAGGACAGCTGCGTTTAATGTTTTTTATCGCAGCGTCACGTAATAAACGTATAACGAGGCGAAGAATCATAGAATCTTCTAACAAAAGACTTTCAGAAATTAAACCATATAAAGAATTGTGTTACAGTTAACTAATTTTTTCAAAATACATTAACGAATCAAATTCAAGTTGGCGTCGACTTAGTAATTTCAAATGGTTAATTATATACAGAGTCAACTTTGTTGCACGGAGGTAATATGGGACCACACGTATACTTTTTGGATTTTTTTGCGAGTCAGGTGCTGTTATACAGTCATCGCGGTAATTAAAAGATTTCCTACAAAAAGCATACCGATTCTCCAGTTTATAGCCGATACAATACTGAAATCAAAACAACTTTCTCTATCGCTGCCGAAATAATAAATTGATTCTTCATCATATCATAAACGACGACGATTGTGAAAAATTGTTCAGGTTTTTGATGACATCTAAACTTATACATGATGTCCCTGTAAAATGCAAAATCTGTAACATGAATACCCCTGTAAGCGAGAAACAGCACCATAAAAGGAACCGAGTTATTCCTCAATACATCTACATTTGCAAAAAGCGATTTAGTATCTTTTCCTTTTTATAAGATTGTAGTAAATCTCGCAAAAGATGTCTCCTTACAAAGGTACCTTCATTTCATCGTCGTCGGTCTCCCTTGATGCGTCGCATAATTTATATATATAAAATTGTGAAAATAATTTATTATTAAGCTCTGGACCACACAATGCTCTCTTCCATTGAGAGAATAAATATTGTTAAAAAATATATTTGCATTGGGTTGTAAAAATCAGAAACGTCGTTTCCGATTTTTTCGGTAACAAAATGAAATTTGGAGGTCCGGAGTGTATTGTGTATATCTGACGAAAGTATGATGCGTGAAAAACGCAAATACAACACAGGTCGATATTTGGCTTTTGACAAATGGAAATTGTCGAAAGATAAGGGGTTCACGACCCCCAACCTCAAGTGGTTCCCAATAGTAATTACTTTAATTATTGAACTTTTTTATTTTTTAAAAAAGTTATGTCAAGCGGAAGTGAGAATTGCCCTTCATATACTGATGCTAAGTATATAAATTTTTAAAAATGTTCACAATTTTTAGGTGACGGGGAACTTATTGTGACAAAAAAAGAACGATATGGTCATAGAGTTGATAGGCCTCGAGTCTTTGGCATATACCTCTGTTCATTATCAGAGGACAATCGAAAAAAGCTGGAAGAAGCACGATTCTTCTATGTGGAAAAAAGGGATTCCAGGACTCTTGCGCCCGTCATTCTTAATAAAGTCACTCCAGGAACCACTATTTATAGTGAAGAGAAGGGGCTTACAACACACTCCGAAATTATGGTTTTGACCACATTACCATCGATCATTCGGAGCGATATATTGATGGTGGCAGGCACTCCAACACCATTAAATGTTCCTGAAAGTTTTAAACCCTGCCTCTTAAAAATAAGGGATTCCGGTTTGAGTATATTCACTCCAACCTCCAAGAAGCGTGGTTTCAATCAACCTTCCATGCCAAGGTGAAAGTGTTTCATAAGTTTTAAAACTAATCAAATTAGATTTGAATCTAAACCGTATATTTTTTTTGCACTTTATATTTTTTTATAAATTTAAGTAGATTCCATTCAAATATTTCAGAACACTTTCTATTGTGTTACAGTAAAAAGTAGCACACTAAAACTGTGACATTTATATACCTATAGTTAGTTTATGTCTCATATTGTGTTTTTATTCAAATGTTTGTTTCAATTTCTTCTTTTTTATATTATTTTTAAAAGTTATCAAATTGATAATACATTTGTTTGAGCCAAAAAGCATCGGATAAACTATACATATACGAACAGATCATTATTTAAAATTTTTATGTTTGAAATGTCAGAAAATAATAAAAAACACAAATTAAATCATTTGAGTTAAGTTGTAACATACAATAAAAATAATTAAAGGTGGAAATTAATATATCAATAAAAAACTACATGAAGTTATACTATGCTTCTTTAATTATTTTTCATGCTTTACTATAATCCAAAAATATTTTTATTTTCTAAAAATTTATTTTACCTATAAACTTCTTTACATTGAATAAACTTAGTCTTTTTTTGATTTTCCAATAATTACTCACTCTTTAAGTTCAGTTTAGGAGACTCTTGATCAATTAATGTCAAATATCATCCTTTAGATGAATTTCTTTTGAGTTAAAAAATGTGAGAAACTAAAAATACTATTATAGCTTATATTGAAATTAAAATCTAATAAAAAAATTAATTAATTAATTAATTAATAAGTATGGAGGTATTGTGAATATACTACACGCCAGAGTAACAATCGTAAATAATAACTTATTGATTTATTTTACTTAATATACGTCAATTAAAAAATTATTTAACATTTTAATTTATAATTTATAATTTCAGTCATAAAACAAATTCCATCATGACGGAATTTGTGAATGAAGAAAGGTATATTTAAGCGGTGGATTAAATTGTACACGATGACCTCAAAAAAGAGATAAAGAGGAAATTTTATTTTTCATATTTCGAAAAAAAAATTTATATTCCTCCAAAAAGGAAGACCAAAATTAATTTTTTGGGAACGTTTTCAGAAAAAAAAGCTCACAAAACGACCCACAATAGTCCTGACTTGAACGTTTAATACTAAATTAAATGACTGTAATTCATGAATTCGGAAATAAATGGTACTGATTAACCCTCTAACGATCAGAAAAACGATACCCACTAACTTTTTTTGTTTAAAATTTACCACATTTTTTTATGTAATAAAAAATGTAAATAAATAAGCCATCACTGGTAAGTACTACTGAATTTTAACACGTGAAACTATATGAATCGTTAAGCAATTATACACGTTAATCTATGCAATAATCCAACTTATGCACATCCTCGTTACAAATCCTCGCGTAAGAAATGATTGCTTCAAATGAAATCTCCACATTTTCAACCAGAAAAATATAATTTCAATACTTATTATTCGCGTTTATAACAAATTTTGAACATATGATTCAGAAAATATAGTTTGAAACAAATTTTACACAATATAGATGTTTTACTATCTTTATTCTTACACAAAAATCTCAGCGTGTTGGCTTTCCATTAAATTTTGTCTTTTTTTGGAATTACAAATTTCTTTGATCTCTTCTTAATTGCCTTTGTTGAATTACGATGTAAAAGTGGGATATATAGTTTCTCCTACATTTTTTCCATGAAGAATCTTTCTGACTTTTCTCATTTTGAAATCTATCTTTATATAATGAGATCTCATTAATCAGTGATAGGCTAATCATATTAAAAACAAAATCAGAGATCATCGTCTAGTAAATATGTGTGTGTAAAATAATGCCAACATTATCTACCACAACTTTAGTTGTAGTGCATTATTACTTGCAGTTTGAACTTTGGCGATTCATCTGTAACAATATTCTTAGTAGTGTTACTTGACGATAGGATGACCCTTTTTACGCATGTAAGACTTCATCATGTATTTTTCATGAATAACAAAGTTACTACTGCACAATAGTATTTTTTGAAGGCAAGGAGGTATTTATTTTTACGTAACTTTACTAAGAATGTTACGTTTTTCATAGTAATTTTCTTGCCAGCTAAATGGATTAAAAAAGCTGGCGGCGAGAACATTTTAACCAGAGTGGGATAATGAGGTTGATAGTGAAATGACGACGTCTAAGCTGACATAACATTGTCTTTGTGCTCCAAAATTATTATATAAGGACATATACTTATATTTGAAATATAGTTAGCAATATGATCTACTAACAGATACAACTTTACTGCATAATTTGTAAATTTCATTTGCATATATTCATGTATTAATTTAGAGGTAATATCTCCCGCTCTAAAAGATACCACTTGTTGATCTATAGTTTATAGTAATATCTTGATTCAGATGAAAAATATTAAGTTATATGTTAACCAATTCATCCCATGTCTCAAGTATCTCAAGTATCATATATCATGAATGCAAAATTTATCTTAGTTCTCGCGCTGAAATATAGTTTTGAAATCATCAAAATGAGAGTCCTTGTAATTTGTTTAAATCGACGATGTGAAAGAAACTGCCTGCATATTTCTTCATCTTCACTAACACTAAAAAGATCGGATATTTAGTTGACTAGCCATTAGCACAAGAACTAAATAGCATTTAAACTTAATATTGTCCATATCATGCCATTCATCTTTAAAAAAAGTGCTTAAAAACATATTTGTGTACGCTTTAATTTTGTTATAAATCCCGGTTGTAAAAAATAACAACTGGCAATCATAGAAAGATTTTATTTATAATAAAAAGGTGACACTAAGTGCTAAATTCATATTTTCGGCTCGAGTTTCAGTTTAAATTAGTTTTTATGTACTCCAAATAATTCCATTTTTACTTTTTAAAATATCATCGTTTACTTAAAAATCTATCTCTTTATCAAATTGATCACTTTCATCGGTAATTTGGTCATAAAATTCCCTTCCGGAAGAGATTAACTCCTCACCGAAATCGATAATTTAAAATCATATACTTAACGCACATGCGCATTACATTACTTATTTTGTTAAATAAATTTACAAAATTACTTGTTAGCTATTTTTGAAACTTCGTTATTGAGTTAATTATAACACATTTATAATTTAGAGTAAAAAAAACGCATTTTTAATTTATAGTCAAAAAAGTAGAGTAAATTTGTTATATACGACTATATTCGCTCAATATCGGTGATAATTATTTTTACCCATAAAGATAATGATGTACTTGACTCTGTCACAACCAAACTATCAATAACATACTTTTCTAAAATCTAATATTTTTAAAACTTCACATTAAAAGAAATATCACCAAAATATTAATGTTAATAATGATCTGGCCGCTAATAGCATTTCCCACACTATAAAAGCGGTAACATTAATCAAGTTTGCATTACTTCTTTTTTTCCTTTTTGATGAAATTTTTGTTCAGTTCCCTTATCTTTCAGTGTGAAACTACAAAATTTTACCCCAAGACGTTAGAAGATAATCTTCAAATAAAAATCTTGGTACTTATATCTAAATATTTATCATATTTAATTAAAGAACATTATGCTTTATAGGAATAACTATGATATGAAACAATTCAAAAAATGGAAAAATATGATATTTTAAATAAAAAATTTTTGTTGGGGTAAATTTTACCTCAAAAACGTTGGAGGGTTATAGCTTTTTAAATATAAATGGAGCATAACGCGATTTAAATTTTTTAAGAGTATTAATCTCAGTTTTTTTAAAGCGATAATTTGTAATCTTTCTATGCTATGTTACGATATCTGAATAACAAAATATTGCTTAAATAATCATTATTAAATATTTTGTTAAAAGAACACTAAAGCTGGAAAATAATTGTTAATAAAATAAAATAGTTGCTAATAAAATAAAATAATTGCTAATAAATTAATTGCTTCTAAAATAAAATAATTGCTTCTAAAATAAAATAATTGCTAATAAAATAAATTGCTTCTAAAATAAAATAATTGTTTCTAAAATAAATTAATTGCTAATAAATTAATTGCTTCTAAAATAAATTAATTGCTAATAAAATAAATTAATTGCTAATAAAATAAATTAATTGCTAATAAAATAAATTAATTGCTAATAAAATAATTGCTAATAAAATAAATTAATTGCTAATAAAATAATTGCTTCTTAAATAAATTAATTGCTAATAAAATAAATTGCTTCTAAAATAAAATAATTGTTGATAAAATAAATTGCTAATAAAATAAAATAACTGTTAATAAAATAAATTACTAATAAAATAAATAGCTGCTAACAAAATAAATTAATCGCTACTAAAATAAATCAATTGCTTATTAAAAAATTATTAATGATTAAACAACTTTAGATATACAAACATCTCAAGTGCTAACAAGTTGCGTGAATTTCACACAGCTAATTTTAATAATAATAAAAAAACACATAACTAACATTAAATAACATAATTACTTAAAGATAATTCTTAAATGTGCAAAGTTTTTAAAATTCCAATTAAATGTACTTTACTTAAAAGTATTATCTACAAACTGCGCACGCATTGACAGCAACTCTTCTTTGATTTATTATTTCCAGAAGATAAAGTCACATAATTTATTTCGAAGAACTAAAATAATCATGTAAAATATAATATTATTATTTAATAAATTTTATACTATTTAGAATAAAATTATAATTATAATATGGATTCCAGAACAAATCTCACTATAAAAATTGGCCCATCAATATTAAATTCAGATTTGTCTCAACTTGGGGACGAATGTGTACGATTGGTCAAGAATGGAGCTGATTATATACATTTGGATGTTATGGATGGGTATATATTTTTTTAGATAATAAATAACAAAACTATTATTAATACTTAAAAAAGTTCATTTGTTCCAAACATAACATTTGGTGCGCCAGTGGTAAAATGTGTTCGTAATAAAGTTCCAGGAGTATTTTTTGGTATGTTATTATTGATTTGAAATATATAATAAAAGGGTACATATATCAGAAGAAATTTCAAATTTATAAAATTTTTTAGGAAATAAATTATTTATAAATATACCCTCTCGAGTATATATACTTTAAAGTAGTAAAGAATTTAATATTGCTATATTATGAGATTACGTAGATTTTAGTCGTAACTTTCTAATATATAAATGAAAATTTTATATTCTAGCTGATAAAATTTCAAAAGTTCAATCCATTGATCATACTTTATTTGATTCACATTTAAACTACTTGGATATTTGTACTTTATTAATATAAATATGTAACTTCGATTCATAAAAATAATTTATAACAGCTACAAGAAGTTTTTAGTTTATAAATCTTTAAGATGTCAATTAATATAAACGCAATAAATTTATATAATTGACATTATATTATTTTAATATATCATAATTATACTATTTATAAATATATCTTATCTTAGACTCTCTATTACAAATTTTATTGGGTTTTTAAGTGAAATTATTTTTCTAATAATAGTAAAATAAAATATTTAAACTTTATTCGATTCTATTGAAAAAATCAGATATAACCCATTCTATATTCCGTAAATTGTCTAACGATATTGTATAATAACTAATAATATTTAGATATGCATATGATGGTTGACTACCCAGAAAAAGTATATTATATTTATATAATATATAAAAATAAATTTGATAGTGGATTAAAGATATTAAAAATGCAGGAGGAAATCAATATACGTTTCATTTGGAATCATTATCAAGTATATATTTATCTGAATTTTATATAAGACTTTAATAAAATAAAAAAATAGAAGGAAACACAGAAAGTGTAATACAATACATCAGAGATTCAAATATGATGGTAGGATTGGCCATTAAACCACAAACGCCTGTAGAACAATTGATTCCTTTCATCGATAAAGTTGATATGATTCTAATAATGACAGTTGAACCAGGTTTTGGTGGACAGTCATTTATGTATGATATGATGCCTAAAGTAAATTATAATTATATTATATAAATTACAATTATATTTTCTCCAATAATAAAAATGCATTAATTATATGATTACAGGTTAAATTCTTACGAGAAAGATTCCCATATTTAGATATTGAAGTTGATGGTGGAGTTAATTTAAAGACAATAGAAGCTTGTGCTAAAGTAATGACCATCATAAATTATATAATGATCACTTGAATGTTAAAAAGATATAAATCTTTAAAATAATTTCAGCTTAATTAATTTATTTAAAAAACAATTATTTACGAATGCTCAAGATATTCTAACCCACTAATATAACTTTTCAAAGTGAATAAAAAGGTTGTGAGTATTTTATACATTGCAAAATATTTATTATGAATATTATTTGACATCATAGTGACAGATATGCTTAATCAGAATTTAATAAATTTGCTTTTTAAATTTACGATTAATCTTAATTCATAATTTGGTGATGCTAATAATGATTATTTTTTAAAATATTACTTTTATTATCACTATTGGAAAATTATTATTTAATAATTTAGTTTAAATGTTTGAAAAAGTTTATAGCTTTTATTGAAGTCATCATTAAATGAATTCTCTGATAAATTAGGAGGTGTATTATAAATATGATGAGCTACCTTACTTTGAAAATAATAAACTCAGAGATTTCTTAATTTGTAGAATTCTTAATTAATTTATATATTTCTATTAAAATGTTGAATCACATAATATTCCAACTAAAAAAATATTACTCTGCGATGATTCAATACGATATATTTGTTTTTTTGATAAACAATCAAAACTTCTACCACACATTTTAGACATAAATATTTAATAGAATATTTAATAGAATATCATCAAGTATACGCATGCTATATTTAATTATAGCTTAAGTATAAATTTTGATTGAATTATAGTCCAAGAATCTGTTTATGTCATGGTGATTTTAAGTAGATAATCTAATTTATAGAGAAGGCTATCACATCATTTTAGAATCATTTAAAATCGAGTCAGACTTTATAAAGTAAAATTTCCATTAGCTTATAATAAGCTCATACGGATACTCTAACGTAAAAGCATTGCTGTTGAATCTAATGAGATTTAATATATATTTTTTAAAATAATAAAAAACTATTCTATTTATGTCATATAATTTAATAATTATATGTTTAGGCTGGTGCAAATATGATTGTTTCTGGTACAGCAATAACAAAAAGTGATAATCCATTTGAAGTTATAAAAGATTTACGGCAATGCTGTCAACAACAATTTTTCAATAATGAGAAATATACAAAAAATTAGCTATAGTTTATTACATAATTCATATTTTTTAAAATTATTTCTTTTTATCAACTTTTAATGATGATACATTATTTTCAGAATTTCCATTAACAATGTTAGTAGTAGATTTTTGTTCACTAATAAATTTATTTATTGATGTTAATATTTTTGATTTTTTTTCCAATTTTTTAGCTTTTTTAGTATATATAGCATAATCTGCTAGTTCTTCTTCCTCATCTCTATTAATTAAATAAATTATAATAAAAAATGTTGTTACATTACTTATAGCGTATACATCTTTTAAGAGAGCACCACTGATTTAATTCTTTATCATCACACATTAGAATCTTAAATAAAAGAAATTTATAAATAGGTTAATGAATTTACATTTGAGGTCAACACAACTAGATATATTATGTAATATAAATATACTTCCTGGTCTGTTAGACCAAAACTATTGGCAAATGTTTGACGATAAGCAAACTTTTCAGTAGGCTGATTTTCATCACCTAATAGATTATTTGGAGTAGATTTGATTAAGTTGGAAAATGATTTTTCTAATTTTTTTGTTTCTTTTCCTCCTTACGTAGTCTCTTTTTCATTTGTTTAGTCATACGCAAAGGTGGTTGATTATCATTTTGATATTCTGCATTTACACGAACTCTATCCTTATTTGCAACTGAAAATTCTTGACCATCATCTACACATTCTTTATAATCTATATACTCTGCATCTGTATATTCCACTGGTTGAATTTCATTTTCATCATTAATATTTTCATCATTAATATTTTCATAGTAATCGTCATTAAAAAAATTCTAAATATGCTTAGAAAAAAAACCTAAATTTATGTTATTGTTACATTCATAAAGTTGTCATATTTTTCTTTATCAAAATCATCATCCATAAAGGTACAAAAATCAATATTTTCGTTCTTATTATTATTATCATTATTATTATTATAAATACCAGCGGTCTCTACATAAATATTTAGCTAATTTAAACACCAAAAAGCTTATTAACCTTTAATTTTGCTAAATTTATCATTGATATCATCTTTTTGCAGAAAGTGAAGTATTTTTATCTCATTTAACATATCTAATTTTTCCTAAAAGTATTGCATTTATTACCCATTAAGAATTAAAGAGTAATAAAATAATACGTGTTTTATTCAAAATGTATCGAAACATTTTAAATATACACAGCTAATATAATAAGAGTTCCGTTTTCTTGGAAATAATCAAACACTACTTCCAATTAAAAAATCCCATTTTTCTGAGAACAACGCTTTCGTAATTTTTCGTTTAATATCGGAAATCGGCACTAATCTTTATCTTTAATTAACTTGTATATTTGTAAAAATTTACAAGTTACTAGATTAGGGGAATGTAGTGGATGTGACAATGTTTAGATTAAATTTTTTTTAACTGCCTACTTTTGTAAGTATGGGCTGGAGCATTATCGTGATAAAAAACGCAATTATCAGATTTTCACATGTCTAGCCTTGAACTGGGAATAGCATCTCGAATACTATATATAACTTTTACATAATATTCAGTCTTAACAGTTACACCTTCAGGTGTATATTTATGATGAATAAGATATTCATGATAAATAATTAACTTGCGAATCAAAAAAACCTTTAACTTAACTAAGAACTCGGTGTGCTTTTTTAACGGTGATTTCCACATCGAAGAATGTACCTAAATTCCTGAATCATATCAATGAAGAAAAGTCTATCATTTACACGTTCATAATATTTTTTACATATTTATCATGATTTGATGACAAAATATAATGTTCTTCTGATGTTTCTTAGGCATTTCTTTTTGTTCCAGAGCTAACATATGTGTAACAAATTTCGCGGCAACCATTATCATTCATAAATCATAGGATATAACAACCCCTATAGAAATACTAATATCATCAACAATTTCTTTTATTATTTGTCTTCGATTTTAATATATCATATCCCTGACAGTCATTATTGGCCTTGAAGGAAGTTTGCCGAGTGGAATATCGCTTTTAATGGGATTTCTACCAGTGTTTAAGCTACGGAAGCTCTAGATCAACTCATATGATCATTTTATATTATTTTGAATGTTTCTGCGTTTGTTTTAACGATATATACTTAAAACTTAATACCAACCCTCTGATCGAGGTTTTCTGATATGATGTCGCGCGACGTCATATCATAAATAAAAACATATTTAATGCTATGTTATCCAAGTGTATTATTTTGAAAAGTTTCTTAGTATGTATAAAATAATTATTAACTATAATATTCAAAATTTTTAAGGAAACCGGTGAATGTTTAATATACTTTTTTAAAGTCTCGATACTTTTTGAACACACCAGGTTAACAGAAAAATTAGATGAATAAAATCATACTTGTTTTTTTTGCATTTTCTTTTCATTTCTTTTTTTATACGACGATCATCTTTTTTACGAGCAGATATATTGTCATTATTTATGGGTTCCAATTCCTGTTAATAAATCACTTATTTTTTTATAAATAAAATTTACTTTATTTTCATTATCATCACTTTCTTCATCAAGGTGTATATTGTTGGCACCTGTTTTCCTATACAATAATAGAATTATTACTATATATACTACACCACATATTTGCAGCTAAATTAATGATCATATCACTGATATATACAATAATATAAAAAGAAACGTTTTGCATGAACAAATTGAATATGTAATATTTTATGTTGCCTTCCAAACTAATTCTATGTCTATGCTACTCACAATCCCATAATTAGTTAATTAATTAATCAGTTAATTAATTAGTTAATCAATCAATCAATTAATTAATCAATCAATCAAATAATTAATTAAATGATTAATCAATCAATTAGTTAATCAATCAATTAGTTAATCAATCAATTAATTAATTAGTTAATCAATCAATCAATCAAATAATTAATTAAATGATTAATCAATTAATTAGTTAATCAAATAATTATAATTTTAATTTTTTTTGCGCTTGTTAACCCGTCAGGTTTTAAGTATCGAAAACGATATTTTTATTTTTTATTTTAAATCTAAATTTAGTCATATTTTAAAAGAATAATAGTTACACTATGATTTATCGTTTTCGTTAAAGATAAATTGATATGAAAAAAATTTGACGACATTGATGCTTTTATTATAAAGATCAGTATAGATTATAAATAGTGGCTTTCTTTCTCACTTGACTGATAAAATATGGTACAAAAAATTTTTAATTTTGCCTATCAACAGCTAACCTGAATTTTAAATACTTTTACATGGAATATAACGAGAAAATGATTATTCCTGCATCGTTTTTGATACGTAAACTTTTAATCCCTTGTTATGATCGTTGAGAGATTCTCAAAGTAAGCATAGCCATCGATTATACTGATGAACTTTGCTCGGCACATTTCAATGAGATTGTCATTTTGCCTCCTAATAATGTGGAAGACCTAACTGACGAAGAAGATTATTTTATAAAAGTACCAAAAAGTAACAGCCGTTAAAACATTTTTGCCCAAACTGCTGGGCTGGACACGTCAAAGCGTTAACATGTGACATCTCGAATTGTACAAAAAAGATTACTACGATCGCTAACTATTTTATAAATGCTTCAAGAGAGACTTTATTAATTTATAAATCGTCCTGTTTTCAACCCATAAGCGATAACTACAGAGGTTTGATATTTTGATCAACGATATACATGACTATTTATTATAGGTCCATATAAAATATTCAAAAACTTTGTAGAAAATATTTGTTCAAATTGTCAAGAAACAAAATCTATACACAACGCAAGAAATGATCATAATTTTCATGTGACTTTAGCTAAAATAAAGTCATTAGTTACTATATTATAACTCAAAGGTTATCATTCATTACCTCAACAAAACTGAACTTGGAAATTTTTCGAGATTCTTGAACCAATATCATCAAAAGATGAACGTCTCTTAAGCAATTCAAAGAGATAAAACTTTATATTCATTTCAGCAATAACTTCTCTGTTGATAAAAATGATAACATGGCGATTCTCATGAGACTTCCAAATGACAAGATCAATGATAACTTTTAAAGTATGGTGACTTCGACAAAGTCATTTCAATTAATGAACGAATGGTCTCCCACTTTGGTTTGCATTCCTCAAAGATGTTTAAAATGAATAAGTTTACATACAACTCTGTTTTAAAATTACTTGTTATGACAAGTAAGTGTGATAATATCTATTATTAATAACGTTTGTACCGGTAAAGTAGCAACAGAAAACAGTAAAATTGGTCTTGGAGCTAATTTAATAATGAAGTTTGTGTAAGAGCTAAACAAATTCCGAAGTATTTGAGCTTTATTTTTAATAAATTTTTTCCTCAAACATGCTTTTTAAAACAATAAAGGAAAAGAATACTACGACAATTTTTATGACCGTACGTCATAATAAAAAAATGAAAAAATTCCGGCTTACTTTTCCAGCTATGTTTAAAAAAACACCTAGAGTCCATTACGAAGAATGGACTGAAAGTGATAGCGTTTTGTGTAATTATCAGAATAAAGCTAGACAAGTGGCTCTCATGAGTAATTAGTTTTCATACAGCCTGTTATACAAGTTAAGATATTCTAAGCATAACAAAAAAGTCAAAATCAACAAACCCTTTATGATAAACTCAAGTATATAATAAATTTATCGGAGATGTAGATTTTGCTGATAACGGCATTGTCAGTTATAGATTAACCAATAAATAAAAGAAAACGAAAGAATATTTGCTAATGATATTTGCTAATGATAGCCGATATAATATCGAAAATAGATATGTGTTGTACACTCATAAGAATTACTAAAGTATTATGTAGGAAAGTAACCGATTTATTGGAGAAAACTAGGGAAATAGTTGCAGAGTAGATACATTTGTATGATGTTCAGCCGACTATTAGATCTTTTATTTCAACTAAATTAACTGTTTATTCGTGCCAGAATTCAACGATCAAGCGAAACAGTACCAAAAAGTGGTTGATGATGTGCAACATGTCACAAAATTACTATTTTTTACTGTGTAGGCTGCTTAACTCGTTTACGCACGTAACATTTATCATTAATTTACTATAAATGACAAAAAATTATAAAGATAAAATTTATAAAGATAAAATTTATTAAAAAATAACAGTATTTCTATAGATATGTTCGCGCATGCCGATTCACGAAGATTTTCAGTACCGTTTTTTATACAAAATTAATTCTACATACTTATAATGTTAAAAACTTATTTGATAAATAAACATATCTTATTAAATCTTAAAGAAAGTTAAATAACATTTATTAAAATTGGATGTTTTTCAAACCCGAATGGGTCACCTATCTAATTAATGCAAAAAATCTTTTACTTATTATTATTAATTACATAAAACTTAAATACAACCGACTGTATAACATATTAAATTAACCTTCCAAGAGCTTCAAGGGTCTAATAGAGCCACATTGAACAATAAATTATAGCACTTAAAAATTCGAGATTAGTCTGAAAGTCTTCGTTTATTCTTCTTTTTAAAAATTATTAGAAAACGAATATTTAAAAATTTAATTTAAGAAATCAAACAGACCTATCATGTTTAAAAAAACCCCATGCTTTTTTGTTTTGAAAATATGTTAAATTATAATAAAAATAGATAGAAACTCTATCAACAAAATAAGGTGAAAATTGCGAAATATGCTCATTCCGAACTTGAACGATTTAAAAAAAAATATAAATCGTCATGGGTGGCTTAGACGATGGATCTATCACTAAAATGAGTCTAATTTCAACAAAATTGACGAAGCTATTTTTTTCATCTGATTCAGAATCTTCTGAAATTAACGATGATTTTTTTTTCATAGAGAAATAAGAATAATACTATATCATAGTCTAAACAACCGAGTCCTAATAAAATATGTAAAGAAAACATTCTATAAAGCTCCTTGCGTAAGTGTGTATGCAACTTTCAGAATTTCCCAAATCCAGGACTTTTTTTAAATATTTAATAAGGAAGAATTTTTTAAAATATTTAATAAGGAAGAATTTTTTAAAATATTTAATGAGGAAAGAATTTTTTAAAATATTTAATGAGGAAGAATTTTTAAAATATTTAATGAGGAAGAATTTTTAAATATTTAATGAGGAAGAATTTTTCAAATATTTAATGAGGAAGAATTTTTTAAAATATTTAATGAGGAAGAATTTTTTAAAATATTTAATGAGAAGAATTTTCAAAATATTTAATGAGGAAGAATTTTTTAAAATATTTAATGAGGAAGAATTTTTAAAATATTTAATGAGGAAGAATTTTCAAAATATTTAATGAGGAAGAATTTTTAAAATATTTAATGAGGAAGAATTTTTCAAAACTGTTATTTCTGACACCACTATATTTGATTGAATCACATAGTGTTTTGGTGGTCACATTACGGAAAAGTCGTATCTTGTGGTCCATAACTTCTCATCAAAAATTAAAAATATTTCGTAAATTGTACCTTTCGAATTGCTGTGATGAGTATTCCAAATCACACTATGTTATGAATGTTTAAAAGATACTTTAAATAAATATATTTATATGTATCAATAAATAATAAATAGGGGGTAATTATTTGGTTGTATCAATTTTTAAAATATTAATATTCTAAATAGAGAGGAATTAATGATGTTATAAAAGTTGACATATTCAATCATATCTAAGAATTAGAGTATTAGTCCGCTTAGATAAAATCAGTATGCTATAGAATTGTTATATGTAAAAACAGCGTCTAGCATGCTAAGTTTATAATAAGAAATAAATTTTAGCAATATTAGGAAATTAGTGATATGAAAGCGATTTTTGCTTATTATTTTAACATTTTGCATATTTCCGCCAAATAAATATTGTTGAATTCTAGTTGGCCACTACCAATGAATAACTAATATACTTTAATATACGGCTTTTATAATTTTTAATTTGCTTCAAGTAAAAAAATACTAGGCGTTCGGCGGATTTTGAGATGTTCGGATGGTTAATAAGGTGCACATCAGCGTAATATCAAATTATTTAATTTTATACTATTAATTATTATACTTGTAATTCAGACAAGTAGTTATTGTCTAATAAATAATTTTTAGTAAATAAAAGTGTCTCAAATTTTTAAAAATATAATTTTTCAGAAAAAATGAATATCAATTAGACTATGATGACATAGGCATTTCCTAAGAAAATAAATGAGAAATTAGAAAAAGATAAGTCAGAGAATTATAAGCAAAATCTCTCCATCAAATATTTAAATATTTCTATATATTTTTGTAAAAAATATATAGATAGCATCTTAAACTTTTGATATGAAATAAATCAAAACATATTAATATTGTTTGAACTTATAATAAATTATGGATTATAATGAGATTTGAAGAAATCAAAATATTGATTAAATGATAGGGAGTTTTATGCTGAATGATTGGAATAAGATTTAAAGTATGTCTACTTATTTATACTACCATTAATTAATAAATTTTTTTTTATTCAGCAAATGACTGTACTTTTTAATTATTAAATTTTATGCAACTTTAGATATGCATTTAACCAAACTAAAATGTGATTAGATCCTAATCATTATTTTACAGCCCGTGTTAATGTTCCTTTTCTATCAAGAATTATACAATTGAAATTTATTTTAAATTCAAATAATCTCAAATTATATTTATTACTCGCTATTTTATATCATTAACCTAATTTACAGTATTAGATGTCTCATTCTTAGGTAATTAAACATAAAACAAGGCATAATTTTTTCGAAAAATAGTATTTATCATATAAATTATGTTATTCTGTGTTCTGTAAATCATCCAAATCCAACATATTAATTCTTAATGACTCTAAACGAATAGAATCTCCTATTTGTTTAACATTAAGTGACAATGATAATTTATCAGTTATAACTAGGGTCGCATCGTATTTAATTTAATGTCCACGGCAAGTTTTTTATATAAAATGCTCATTCAACTTTGATTTAGTTTGTTTTTATTATGTGATGTTGCAATGATAACACTTTATAAATAAAAGCATATATACTTGGAGTCTTTATTCAATGTTTTGAGTGTAATTTCATTACCACTTATTATATTAATAATTTTTTCATCAAATGCTAAATTAACATAATTATAATGGGTGATATTAATTTTTTTTAATCAATAAGCTACTTCGTTTTCCACAATCTTTTTTAGTTGATTTACATCAGTAGTATCTATCAAATACTACAAGTATTAAATATTTATATCCTAGAAATAGAAAAAAATGAATTACCTTCATATATTTTGGATTCTTTGTTGGGAAGAAAAATTCGTCACAATCGCTATCATTATTATGAATATTATCTCCATTATTTTCATCAATAGTAGTAGATTTAATAATGCTATTTTTCAGTTCTATATCTGTTTTAGACTCACCTGTTCCTATGTAATGATTATCCTCTTTTATAGGACTATCAGTTTCTTCATTATCCATAATTCCATTGTTGTCCATTTCTATTGCTTGTTGATATTGATAGTCCTTCAAATAGATCGGTTTAGATCTTTTTTTGGGGTTTTAAGTTTTGTTATTTCATCCATCACAGCATTTTCATCATCAATAATATTTGACTGTTTTTCTTCAAAAAATTGAGTGTTTTTATCGTAGATTTGTTGGTTTCCTGATTTTATCAATTTTAACACATTCACAAAATCTGGGTCATTTAAATCCAACTAAAAAACATTAATTTATACAAAAGTTTTTTAACTGATTAATAATAAATCAATACATCCTTATTATTTTCATCGTCTATTGATGATGAACTACTTGTTTCATCGTTACTGTTATCATCAGCTATTTTATTTATTGAATTATTTCCATACTTTGATTTAACTTAATAACATTAAAATAAAACCTAACTCACTTAAAATTATTACGTCTTTCTAATTCTTGTCTATTTTTATTGTAGTTGTATTTTTTTACATAGTCTTGGTTGATATTCAATTTGAACTGTTGCTGATGAACTTTGTCAGGCATCTTGCAACGACGCGCATGCGCCATCCATTTGAGTGAAATTTATTATTATACATATCTATGCTTTATAAAAATTATTTATATAAGTGATCTTATAAGTTGTTTTTAAATCAACATATTTCACTGTATATTATTAATAGTTTTCTTTTCATTATAAAACGATATACATACTACAAATTTACTTAAAATACTATTATTATCAAATTAAAAAAAAATATTTTTTTAGGGTATTATACGTGCAAAATTATTTTTTTTTTGAATCCAGTACAATAACCATGTTGGAGATAGCTGTGTGTCCATTATACTGTCAGTGAGTTGACATAAACTCATAAAAATGAGATTAATTTTTTATTTTGAATAAACTTGCAATATTTTAGTTTTATGCAATTTTATGAAGTGTTTCGTACAATAAGAGACATTTTATAAACGATATAATAGAGTATCAGACGATATTATGACGTTAATTAAACTTAGTTCAATAAATTTCAATATTTATAGTTTATTAAAAATAATTTTTTTGAGATTTTGTTATTTTTATAATTGTGGCAAAAATAAAAATTCTTATTATAATCAAAATTCATTTGATGCATTTAAATATGGAGGTCAAAAATCAATATATCTGAAATAAAATATATCGATATGAATCTATAAGCATTCCTAATTATACTTATTTTATTTATAAACATGTTCATGTAAAATAAAAGTTTTTTTTGTAAAGAA
Organism: Pempheris klunzingeri; assembly: GCF_042242105.1. Taxonomy (NCBI): domain Eukaryota; kingdom Metazoa; phylum Chordata; class Actinopteri; order Acropomatiformes; family Pempheridae; genus Pempheris; species Pempheris klunzingeri. The sequence goes on from NW_027255069.1 coordinate 40,428, forward strand.
CAAGAAAGAAAGCATTGTCGCGCATGCGCTATAAATTTAACATGGAGAGTAGGGATTCAGTTAATAAAGCTTACACTTTATTAAAGATGCAACGTGGAATAGTCAAAATATTGTACAAAGGTTTCTTTTATATTGAATATTATTTCATAAAGAATATACAATATTGGAAACTTGACGTAAAAAAGTGTAGAGGCAGATTATCAACGAGCCCACTAGATTCGTTTGAAACTAATATGCAAACGGGTTTCCATAATTATGTAGTATCTAAACAAGATACGATGAAGAAACTTCTTAACCATCAAATAAGAGGTCTTGCTGAAAGTAGTCAATATCCTACGAGTAAAGTATATTCTTTGCGCACAGTATCAAAACAATTAAACGATATACCTGTAAATATAAAAAATAACATTTACAAAAACATTCAGAATGTTCGAAAATGAAACGATATTTCCATTTGTCTCAAAACCAATTTATTTAATTAAGAGATTTTATCTCTTAGAGGAGAGCTATTCTATTTACATGATTATGGTTCCTTGTCATCAACTAGAATTATTATTTTTGTGACTGAAATAATAATCAACCTAAAAAATACTAAAACCTGGATAGCTGATAGAACTTTTAAAGTGGTTCTAAAGGAATTCACTAAATTATATATAATTCATGGTAAAATATTTCCATTAGTTTACGCGTTAATGATAAACAAAACGGAAGGAAACTATATTAATATTTTAAATATTTTTTAAAGATTAGGTTAATTTTGAACCTCTGACTAATACTAGAATGCGCTTGGAAAAGTCTGCATTTAATGCCTTTAAAAATTGTTCAAACAAATCCAATATATACTTATGTCTTTTCCACCATATGTAAAGTTTTTACTTTCCCAGTCATCTGTACCTCGTAATAAGGTACATAACGAATTTAGTAAATTAAAAGATAAGTCCAAAGATTTTGAATCTCCTGAAATAACGCAGTTTATATATTATTTTGAAAAGAATTTCATAAAAAATTTCAAATATAATATATTATGTTGGAATTCTTACCATAGAATTATGGAAGACGTAGATCTAACTTCAAATTCGGCGGAAGTTTTTCATCGACATTTATATATTTATATGCTCGATCTGAGCATATAAATTCGGGGTTAATAACTTTAATAGAGAAATTAAAAGAAACACAAAGTTTGATAAAACAAGATATAAACTTTCGCCTTAGCAATCCACTCACAGTAAATAATCAAAAGTAAAAAGAAAAGTTGAATAAAATAAAAGATATTTGTTCTATGTATAGCGAATATTATGGTTTATTGTACCTAAAAACCATTTCTCAAGAATACAATTGGAAACTAAATTAATTCATCATATAAATATGTTTGTTTTATTTCACAAATCGTTTTTATTTCAAGCGCTTTGACGACAACTAGAATGCGCACGCGCAGATTAGTTTTTGTCACAAATCAGTTTTCTGATGAAATTTCATAAATTATAAATATATGGTTTCTTGACATATAATTAAATAGTTTTATAATAAAAATATCTTATTAATTGTTGTACAGTAACTAATGTATCAATCTATTTCAGTGATGTTAGAAGTAAAATATTACTACAGACTACACCATCGTCATTCGATAAGTTGAATAATAACAGCATATCTACAAGCATTAATTTTGCTTTAGAATATAACTAATTTGTGTGGCACTTAAATAAATTATGCTTTTAGTAAAAAAACCTGACCATTATTCTAAATACTTATGTCATGGAATATATAAAAATAGCTATTTATTTCTTATGTAATAATATATCAATGTATAATTTTCTGATGTATAAAATTATTTAGATATCATATACTTAAAAATAACTATTAAATATAGATCGAAAGAAAGCGATTAATTTAAAATTAATCGCTTAGAGTTATGAAAGATAAATCATAACGTAATAATATCTGATTAATGACTCAAAAAATGTAAATTCAAATTCTGCATTAGCTCATTGTTTCTAGTTTTTCGCGCCACTTATGGAAGAAGAGTAGAAATTCGATGACTACTTATTTATAGATCATGCTAGTCGATGATAAAATCCTCATAATTCCAACGTAATAAATCAAAATGCTGTTTATATTTGTTATTTGTAATATAACTTTTCGAATAAGATTAGGATTACATCTAATCGGTTAAACGTCAAAGCGGCTTGGAATATTAGTAGGTCTAACTTTTTTCAGAAATGGCTGGGTAATTAAAAATACTATAATTCATGTGTTATGTATAAGGATTTTTATTAAAAAAATTTTTCAAAGCTCTAAAGAAATAACTTAAAAATCTCTGAATTTATAGGAACTTTTTAAAACGATCCTCTAACTTTAAAAAATAGGATCATGGTTGTTCACCTAGACTTCTATTATGAGTTTGTAGTCTCTCACGTGCAATATGAGGCTTCCTACTATTCTAAAATTGAGTTAGCATTGGCATTGGCATTGGTATTGGCATTGGATTCACCATGTTTGGTTACTAACTAACAAACAATTGCTTTAAACTTATAAAATATTTTGTAACAAATATTGATTTAATTGAAAAGTATAAATTCTTACTTCGTGTCAAAAATTAAAATTCTGTAATACCCGTAGCTTCCATTTGTTCCGGTATAACATATAAATAGAATATAATTAATATCCTATTTCATATTATCGATTTAAACTATTTACAAAAAAAAATCAGAATAGAAATTAATATTATTTTAGGTCTCAAGTTAAAATAGTAAAGCACATAGTTCTTGTGTGGTTCAATTATAGGACAAATATAGGCATATCTAATAACACAATTACACCATTACAGATATTTTTTTTCATAATAAAATAATAACTCCAGATTATCCCTGTTATATACGACTTTATTCGCTCAATATCGGTAATAATTGTTTTTACCAATAAAGATAATTATCAATAACATACTTTTCTAAAATTTTCTTGAACCGAATTGTTTCAAAACTTCACACTAAAAGAAATATGCTAAAAATAACAACATTATAACGATCTCGCAGCAAGGCGGCTGCCGCGAATTAAACCTCCTACACTATAAAAGCGGTAACATTAGTACAGTGTCAATTACTTTTATTTTGATCTTTTGTTATTCCATTCTCTTTTCTTCAGCGTGAAACTACAATCCATATCTTTTTAATTGCCATTTAAAAAAAGTAAGTATGTCAGAAAATGAACATCAATTTGTAATTCTTAATATAACTTTAGAGTAGTATTATTAGATATTGCGTAATATCTAACAAGCTTAATATTTTTATATTCTCTAGTAAAAAAATACTACACCAAAAATTTTTTAAACTATTTAGTTGATAAAAAAATTAATTAATAAGCATAAATTTATAAATAAAAGTACATGATCTAATGTAAATTATATTTTACTTTTTCTTTATATTCTAAAATTTATTAAAACTACAAAACAAAGCTTTTAAGATATGACTATTTAAGGGGTATAGGGCAGTAAAAACAGGCTATAAAGTTCACTTTAGGATCATTATGCGCGCATGAATACGAAGATTCGTTAATAAATGTATATGAGCAGACAGATGGTTTAGTGGTATACACTTCGAACTCATGACCCCGAGGTCATGAGTTCGAATCCCGGTGCTGCCCACTGTTTCCGGTCTATCGTATCCCTTAATCCGAAGTTAGTAGGAACCACTATGGTAATTGCATGTTTCTATGAAAAAATTATTGTACATGCTGGTAGTGGGAGGAAGCCTGATGGGAGGGCGAAATCGAGTGCTGATGCACTAGGGTACGATAGTAAATTCCTGCCTCTGGTGGGGTGATTCCCATAGAGCCAACGTCCGAGAAATGGATAGGGTAGGGGTCTTATTATCTCAGAAACAAGGATGCTTTTTTAGTGGGTTAAATTCCCACACTACCGCAGAATAATAAGTCGGAGCTTGTGTGTGATGCCATGTGGTTGGGATATGATGGAAAAAACTCCGCTGCGGTGCCTACAGCGTTTAATGAAGCAAGTCTGACCAACTTGAACTTCACAGGCCAAAAAGCTGCGCCAGGGGTTAAACCTCATAACTAAAAAAAAAGTTAATAAATGTATTATTAGTAAATGTATAAATTTGTTTTATAGTTTCAGAAAAATATCTTTTCTTTGGAAACTTCTTTTTGAAAATGTATTCAGAGAAGTAAGATTCTATAAGCTATAAGATTTGGTTTTTTATTACGGATTGGCGAGAATTTTCGTTTACAAGCACCCCAAATGCTCTCTATTCTGTTGTTGTGGACACATTCAGCTGTAATATATTCGACTGAGTGGTTAACAGTTTCATGTAAGTATCCACAAGCATCAAGATTTCTGTAATCAGACCATATAATAGATCCAGCGTCTACATTATTAATTATTATGGATTCAAGCGTTGTTTGATTCCTTCGTGTAGTTATTTCCATAAAGATTTCACCGGCTTCATCGATACCACCAACAACCTATTGATCCTGATTGGTTAAAATTCTCACTAGATTGTACTTTTTTTATAGATCAAGCTTTCATCAATCTGTACTATCATGAATGGTGCGCCAATTTTTGTTGGAGTAGATATCTCTAATAAAATTTTTCCAATCAACAATAATGCTTGACGATATATTAATCTCATTCTTTAAGAATTCTTGATTTGTTACATCGTTGGAGTAGTAATACAAAATTTTCAATATTTTTACAAAAGTTAAGTGACTTTGTTCAAAAAAAGAGGCACGTCTTATTGAATATCTTTTTGAGCAATTACTGCATTGCAAAACATATCAATCTATTGAATGGATCCTCTTTGTAATTCTAGTAGTTTTTCCGCAGCATAATTTATACTTTATTTTGACAAAGTAGTCCGACATGCATTAAAAAATCGACACAATATTATTAAATCTAATTCTAATCTATCAATAAAAGAAATATTTACTCTTTCCAACTCAATCGATGCTATTTCCGGTAACTTTACGATAACTTCCATGTTGCTACTTAAAATTAAATCGAACCCGTACTTTGTCTATATATGCGCGCGCAGTTATACTAAAGTGAACTTTAGCCGTAAAAATAAGAAGTGGAATGTTCTCACTAAGTTCTTAGCTTATAAAAGCATTCGTATGTACCATTAATTCATAAAAATTACCATTTAAAAATACACAACAACATTTACATAGTACGTAGTTATCACGAATTATACACCTAAAAATTGACGGGTCATACTCGCAACTTGAATATATCTTTATATTCTAGAAAAATAAATCTCTAATAATTTTTTTAACTAAGTTAACATTAAAAGCACTATAATAAAGTAAATATACATAAAGAAGTCATGATTAGACTTAAATAAATAATCAAGGGGATCATGCTCAACTTCTTAATTTGGTATCAAAATATAATTAATATTGCAAAAAATCAAAAATAAATTCATTTTAAATATAAAAAAATATTGGAATCTATATAAAACTCAGAAAATGCTGTTTATAATTAAAATCTTCAAAGAAACACACCACGCCATGAAAATTACAATCGAAAATATTTCTAAAATTTAAGGATTTTTTTATATATTATACTTATATAAAAAATATAATTTATAACAAACAAAATCATTTGGAAATTATTCACGAGTAACGAGGCGGACCGAAGATTAATTCCAAAATGTCGGCACCTCAGTTTCTTGCTTTTGATGAATATGGTCGTCCATACATTCTAGTTAGAGATCAAGATAAGAAAACACGTTTAACGGGCCTTGAAGCTCAAAAAGTATTTATTATGCCATATACAGCAATATCATATCATAAAATGTGATTTTAGTCATACATCAACATAGCTAAGAATGTTGCTAACACTGTTAGAACATCATTAGGTCCAAAAGGTAATTGTAAAATTTTAATTTAACTTCAATTTTATTTGTATTGAATATATAATTGTTTTTAGGTATGGATAAGATATTGGTCAGTAGTGACGGTGATGTAATTATATCGAATGACGGTGCTACAATAATGGGAAATACTGACTTTTCGCATGAAATTGGTAAACTAATGGTTGAATTATCAAAATCACAAGATGACGAAATAGGTGATGGTACTACAGGTGTAGTAGGTGTGTTTATTTTACTTTATTATCATTAAATTTACTTTTTCAAAGATTAAATATTTTTTAATGTAAACTAGTAGGTATCTAAGTAAATTATATTTTTGTTAGTTATTTTATTCAATTTCTTTGTAGTATATGATTAAGATATTCTCTTATAAAGATTAAGTCAAAAATCGTAAAAATTTTCTAATCAGTTAATTTACTCTTTTTAAAAGATATTTTATATAAATTAATAACAAAAAACTTGATTTTGTTAATAAAAGTCACATGTGATTGATTAAATCCTATATTTGTCATTATAAATTAAGTATGATGATTTTTTTTATATTATAAACGTCTATAAAAAGATGTTGTATTGCATTTATATTGTTTTTTATAACATTTAAACAAAATTCAGTTATTTTTCATCAATAATAATAGTTTTGATATTTTTATTAGCACTTAAAAAATTTGATTACAATATAGTAAAAATATCTAAAATATTATTTTTTTAATTAAAAATTAATTTTATATTTATGTCTCTACTTTTTCGTAATAAACTAATATAAGTTACTCTATTAAAATTTTCTGGATCCCTTATGGTAAACTATCAATATTATACATATTACATCATGAGATTATCATATTTGAGGTATCATAAAAACTATAATTACATGGAATGCTCGACAGAATTGGTGTTTAGTTATCTGAAATATCTCATATTTTGACCACTACTTCTTTACTACCCTTCTAAAGCTAATATATACTTGTATGTATGTGTTTCTAGTGCATCGTTATTCAATCTAATTGTATTTAATGCAAGATTTTCATTCTTAATATGTATAATCTATGATTTTTTTTTAAAACAAATATTACAACATAATTTTACTCAAAATTCTGTACATTAAGTTATTAATAATTTTTTTATGTTTATTTCTTATTCGAATGATTTACAAAAATCGTTTTGATAATTAATAGCGTAGAATAACTTATCATTTGCTCAACTTTTATTATTATTTTAATGATTTAAGTAGCTACACTATTTTATAAATCTTTTAGTTTATTCTATGTGTGAGACTTTTTATTGAATTATTATAATATAAATTGTTAATTATTTTTCAATTTTGTTGAATTAATTGTAGAAACACTAAATCTTAATGTATTGGTCTTGATGTTTTCTAATAAAATAAATATTTATATTGGTCCTCCTCAACTATGCCACCCAAAGACTACTTAGTATATATTCAAATATATCATATACTAAAATAGAGGTCTTAAATTATTTAACTACTACATATTTTTTCGTTACACGATAAAAACACATACACCCTTTTTATAGGTAAGTTATATCTTCTGATAAGGCTCTTTAAAAGCACTCAGTATATAGTGTTTATAGCAATGTTTATTTTATATTGAATATAAAATAGACATAAAAAATTGACGATTAATTCACTATCACCCATTAGAAGTAATTTTAAACTGATACGTGGTGTCGATTTTTCTCTAAGAGGTCGTTTTAAAGGGAACATACGATTACCCTCTTTAACAATAGACGTTGGTATTTATGGAATCTATATAAAAATTTAGAAATTACACTCCCTAAAATATACTTTTTATTTGTTGGCAGTGCTATTAAACTATTATATAATGCAAGTATAGCAATCAATATTAGTGTTTTAAATTTTCATTAGTAGTTATGGTGTTTTAATATTAACTTTTATCAAAATATTATATAGTCATCTATATGAATTGATATTTAAAATTATTTAGATAATTACATCATAATATTAAAATAATTAAATTATATATATATTTATGAAATATAAATGAAAACAACTTTTATGTACTTTACTATTTTAGATAAAGATTATCATTCTAATTTTATTATTTTAGTATTAGCCGGTGCTATGCTAGAAAATGCCGAAAAGTTACTTAATATGAATATTCATTCCAGCAAAATCGCTTCTGGTTATAGTCGTGCTGCTGAATTGGCTTGTAAACATTTGGATAGTATAAGCGAAAAGCTACCACCAATTATAACAAACAAGGAACTACTTATTGAAACAGCAATGACAACACTAGGCTCAAAAATGTACATTTAGTCATTACTATTTGTTAAAAATATTTAATATATAAATATTAAATATTTATATAGAGTTAATAAATGCCGTAGGCAGTTAGCAGAAATAGCTGTTGAAGCTGTTCTATCTGTAACTGATTTCGAAAGAAATGACGTTAATTTTGAACTCATCAAAATTCACAAAAAAGAAGGCGGTCGACTTGAAGA